>NC_056526.1:150628077-150755993 GCF_019175285.1 Sceloporus undulatus
TCATTACTGTGAACCTTCAAGTCATTTCTGATGTTGGGTGATCCTAAGGCAAACCTATCTCAGGGTTTTCTGTGCAAAATTTATTTAGAGGGTTTTGCCCTTGCCTTCCTCTGAGGCTAAGAAAATGTAACTTGCCCAAGGTGACCCAGCAGGTTTCCATGGCTGAGCAGGGATTCAAAGCCTGGTATCTCGGTGTATACTAGTCCAACACACATACTAGTACTGTATGTCACATAGTTCTAGACTGTTTTTGAAGACATGTTCTTTCAAGTGGTAATGAATTCTGTCTATCATGGCACACGTCTTCATCTCTGTATCTTGCATTTAGCATACTTTGCTTTGGTTTGCATGAAAATAAACACCGGTTTAATTTACAATTCTGGTTGCTGATCTTTGAGGAAAAACCCAATGTAGGAAAGAAAGAGAGTCAATTGTAAGAAAATAGGCTTAATTGTAAGGAATGTGCATTCCCCTTAACAACTACTTTGACTCACTAGTTCTTATTAAACTATTAAACAAGTATTAAACTATTATATAAAGTGTAATTATTGCTGTATGGTGAGAACCAAGTTGTGTTATGCTGTCATAGTACTTTAAACCAGGTGTCAACAATGAACAACAAGCTAAGCCAGCCATAGTTTTGATACTCAGCAGATCTGGCTGTACTAAGTACCTCAAGTGATAGATGCAGGGGACAAGCAACTTTCTGGTTGTTATCTATGAGCTGATCTGCTGTTAACCTCTGACACAGAACAGAGCTGTGTATGCCACACAACACCCAACTCCCTCCCAAGCTAATCTGCTACCTCTACCTCAGGTGTGGTAGAGCAGTGTTACTGAAAGTGGTGGTTAGTGGACTGGGTCCACAAAGCCATCAGCCATGGAAAGTCTCCAGTTAAGAAAAGAAACAATTGTAGCCAACGGGCGCAAATATGATATTGGTCCTTGGAATATTGAAGGTCATGGGAGAATTTGCTGGTTCCTCACATCAGATGGCTTAAGGAGGACTGTGTTAGAAAATACTATCACAAGGGTAAAGTGACTCTAAAGCATTGCAAACCATATCAACCCCATTCCCCACCCATTGCATCCCCATGGGCCATAATCGTCCCTTTTCATGAAAGTTGGAAGTTACTGAAAATACATTTATTGTATTTCAAGGAGGATGCATGGGGGATACGGAAAAGTTTCTTTAGGCCAGAATCATGTACCATGGTGACTTGTTCTTTGGTGAATTGTTAATTTGGGACTAGAGGAGTCTGGCACTACCTAAATGGACTTGTAACAGTACCTCTGTCTAAGATGTAAAAGACAACTACCTGGCCCAAAGCAGAAAGAAATCTTGCAAAGGTGGGATGATTTTCAAATGCGTTTCTGCCAAACAGAAATAATGCAAAAATAAAGCGAGCGGAACTTCCCAAAAGTAAAAAGGTGTTGTTTTTGTCCACTTTCCATTCACTTTATTTCCACATTATTTCTGTTTGGGAGAAACATCATCTGAAAAACCTGGTTTTTTCTACTTTTAAATCCTGTTTCTGAGCTGGATTTGCCTAGTGTGATAAGATCCTTAGATTTCAGCATGGGTTCCTTACAGTCACACAGTTCCAAAGGTTTCCCTGTGAATATTATTCCTAGAGATCCAAATACTACAATAAAACAGGTAACATCTTCTTAGGGCATTAATATTTAATTAATGAAGACTTACCATGTTCATATCATGAGAGAACAAGACCCACTGGAAAAGACAATAAGGCAGTAGGTAAAGAGGTGAGACTACAATAAGATGGGCTGAGTCAGTCAAGGAAATCATGGTTCTGAGTTTGCAAGATGTGGGCAGGGCAGTGAATGACCACAGCTCTTATAGAGAGGGGTGTGTGTGTGTGTGTGTGTGTGTGTGTGTGTGTGTTTCTGTATGCTTTCAAATTGCCTGTCTCCTTACAACAACTCCATGAATTTCACAGGGCTGATGGAACCTGTAGTTCAAGCCTCTCCAATCCTGTAGAAGTCTAGGGTTTCCTCCTCACATACATACACACTCAGATTTCTCAGTGAATAAGCAAAGACACAACCATTCCAATTCTTAAGCAACTCTTTCTCATTAAGAAACATCACTATTTACTGAACTCCATAATGTCCCAAAAGGTATTTTGCATTACACAGAGCTGTACAGCATATTAGAAACTTCTTTTTAGAATATACCCTTCCAGAGGGAGTAGCTTTTGATAAGGACATTCCAAATATTGGCTGTTAATCAGCTCCATTGTGTGTACATTTATCCTGAAGGACATCCAAGAAGAACAGCACACAAGGAGAAGGGAAATGGAGAGAAAAGAACTAATGAAACAGTTCTTGAATAAAGTTCTGAACTGAAACTATGTGTGATGTCTTATCTTTGTAGTAGAAGCAATAGAAGAAGGATGAAAAGTAGAGGTCTAATTACAATGGGCAGCCAATGCTTTGTTAAGAAAATGGCTATGTCTAATAAGTTTGGAGCACCAATTCTCCTTTCATGTTTGGGATATGGGAGAGAGGTAGTGAATGCAAAGAAGGAAGAAAGAGAAAAGAGAACAAAATCTTGTGCAAGCTTAAAGGAACCTTGTGTTGTTTGTGTGCCATCAATTTTCCTGTTGACTTATGGTGATCCCATGAATTTTCATAGGATTTTCTTAGGCAAGGAATACTCAGGGGTAGTTTTCCCAGTTCCTTCCTCTGAAATATAGCCTCTGGTATTCATTGATAGTCTCCCATCCAAGTACTAACCAGGGCTGACCCTCCTTAGCTTCCAAAATCAGACAGGATCTGATTCCTTTATGATATTTAGATTTGTTAACTGGGGTCTGACTGTTCAACTCATATCATATCAGACACATCAAGAACTATTTTAAGGCAGTTGCCACTAGATGGAGCTCTTATACACTTTTCAAAAGTTTAAAAGATGACTGTAGAACTGGGTGCTGCTAACTTAAGGAAACTAACAGCATCCCACTCTTCCTACAATTACTCAAAATATAGAGCCAGAAGTATGTGGTCCTCCAGACAGTTTTTTTTAATTATATATATATATATATATATATATATATATCTCCTAAGAGAAGGTTCCAGTTGGAATTTAATTTTCAAAATGTCTCCAGTCAATTTATGAATTTGAGTCTGAATCTTTTTAGTTTTTTCACAAGTCTAGCACATATGGGGAAAAAATCATTCTTTCTTCAGACATTTCCTAAACAGATTCAAGGGTGCATTTTAGAAGTCAAACAGATAGGCAGCTTGGAGTGGTCTCTGGCTACTACAGCACCAGCCAAACCTTGAGTGGTTCAGGTCTGCAGCAACCAGATGTTGTGGTCCCAAGGCTGGCTGCTGCCATGGTCCAGAATGGACCATTGGCAAAAATCAGGTATTCCCCACTCCTTTTGCGACTGGGTTTGGGCTGCATTAGCCAACCTCAGTGCAGTTTCCAGCCAATCTGGGGGCATGCATCATCTGTATGCCATGCCACTGGATCAGTCCAAAGGTGGTGCTTTTTTGCCTGTCTGTTTTGGGCCTCAGAAATCTTTTCTGGAATTAAATACCATCATTTTATAAAAGTCTTCCTTAAGTTTATAACTCAAAGTAAATTTCAATCCTTTTTTCCATATCTTCCCCATTGATCTAAATGAATATTATGACCTGTGGTTTGCCCCCATTTAATCATACATTCTTTTACCAGTTCCTCCTCCATTTCCAGGCAGTTTGGACTACAACTCTTACAATCCCTTACCATTGGCCAGTGGTGTCCCCACATCTGGTATCACCCTGTGTGTGGGCAGGGCTTCTTGGGTTAGGACTTTTGGGGGGTGAGACTTCCAGGGGCAGGGCTTCTGGGGTGGCATGCACTCCCTCCCCTCATGCTGCCCTATTTTTTTCCTGATGCTGAAAAGGACAAGACAGCATGGGGATGGGGAGTGTGTGTGGTGACAGACTGGAGTATGAGATGGCACAGGGATGGGAGGTGGTGCTCTGGGATGGGGAGTAACCATAGGGACAGAGAGCGGTGCACAGGGAAAGCACGGAAATGGGGAGCATGTGCAAGAATGGTGAATGCATGCAGGACAGAGAGCAGCACAGGGGAACATCGAAGGTGGGAGGGCCTGACTGGGTGTCACCCCTCTTCTGGGGTGTTACTCTGTGGCAAGAAGGCAGAATAGGGCAAGCCAATCAAAGGCTAGAGAAGATAAATACTGTAGTCAGTTAGTGACAGTTGGAAGTCAGATAGGGTTTTAGTTAAGTCCACAGAGGGACAGTTGTAGTGAGGGTTCCAGTGTGAGACAGGGATGGTTATGGGTAGGTCCAAAAGTGAGGGACTCCCTACCAATACACATCCAGAACTCTGAGAGAGAGAAAGTTGCTGGAGTGGGATTCTCTGTGGAATTTAGTTAGCCTGGTTGGCTAGGATAGAGATAACCAGAGTGACAGGTTTATTAATTAGGTTCCAGGAAAGTAAGCCAAAAGAAGGATGATATGATGGTCCTTGGTAACAGTAACTCTTATTCTCTGAGGACACTGTCATTGTAACAAAATCGAAACTAAGAAAGTAAAACTCCCAAGTGAAACAAGTAACACAAATACATGAAGTAACAAATGTCTTATGTACACATAGCTAATTACCTATCCTTTGAAACATCTGCTAAATAGTTTTGGTGTTATTTTAGTGAAAGCTTGTCTGCAATTTGAATTTATATATCCACACTACTAATGTAAAGCATTTTAAAACAAAGTCTAGAGAGATTTTTAAAAGGGTATCTAAGAAATTGGTGTCAGCAAGGGAATAGGAAAAACTCCTTTGGGCTGCCACAATAGAAACAGTAAAAGTATTCTTGTCAATTTGTTGGCAGCGGTGGGATGATTGCTGCCACAACAGTTGGGTGAGTGAGACTCATTGTGACACAACCCTCTTCTGGGATGTCACCTGGTGCAGATTGCACCACTATGCATGCGCGTGCGCGCACACACACACACACACACACCAATGATGACTCTGCCATTGGCAAAACTGGGTGGAAGCTGCTGGCCACCACTTTCAAAATAGCTTCTGCATTAGATTTCAATTCCCCCCAGAATATTTCAACTCCATACACGCACCAACTCAAGAACATCTTGGCTCCTATTCCTAATATTATATCTCCCATTTTCAGAGACAATCGTTTGTTATATTCTGTCAAGTTGACTTTGGCTTATGGTGGCCCTGTCAATGAGAAACTTCCAAAATCCCTGGTCACTAACTGCCTGATGGTACAGTGGCTACATGCCAATACTGAAGCCACAACATTGTGAGTTCAATCCCAGGGCTCCAAGGTTGATTCAGTTTTCCATCCTCTAGTAGGTCAATAGGATGAATACCTAGCTTGTTGGGGGCAATTGGCTTACAGTAAATAACAACTGCTTAGAGAGTGCTGAGGTGTACTATGGGGCAGTATAGAAATGTAAATGATATTGCTATTGCTCAGTTCTTGCAAACCTAGGGCTGAGACATCCTTAACTGAATCAATGCACCTGCAATTCTGTAGGTTTCTTATTGCTGAAGCTAGTGCAAGATGGTGTAAAGTTAATGGACACTCCCACCTGAACAATGAACAACTTCTCATCTTCTTCTCTTAGTTCAGTTCTGGTTACTTTTGTCTGGACCCCTTCCTCTTTTAGGTCTTTTGCTAATATGATGCTGCCATTAGCAAAGAAAAGAAAGGCTACGTTGAAGAGTTTTAATGGCTCTGTGAGTTCCAGTAAGCCACAGGGTTACATTCTGGACTTCCTGAAAAAATGAATGAGAGTTCTAAGAATTATTATCATTTAGAATAGCTCCTTCTTTACATTTTGGGTATGAGTGGCAAAGTCATAAAGCCTGCAGTAAAATCAGTGGCCATTAAACTGATTCCCTTTTCTTCATTTCAACAGAGAAGTGATTGTCCAGCCTCTGCTTTAAAAAAAAAACACTGGTGCAGGAAAATCTAAAGCAGTCTGTTCCACTGTTCAACAACTTACACAACAAGGAAGTTTTAATCAAAATCTCCTTCCTTCAAATTTGAACCCATCTCTTCAGGTCCTGCTCTCTGAAGCAATAAAAAACAAAAGTGCTCCATCATTGACATGACAGCCTTTCCAGTATTTATAGACATTTTTACTATTACTTCTTAATAAATCTTTCTACTGCTTCTTAAGTCTTTCATCCTCAGCTCTTACCCAGCTCTTTCAGACTTTCCAAATAGGACTTAGTCTCAATTACTTGGTAATTAAAACCCTTTTACTTTATGAAAGGGGAGAGCTAGCATTGTGTAATGCAGGGGTAGGCAACCTGCGGCCCGGCGAGGCCTTGGGACTGGCCCCAGCCCAGTCCTGCCGCTGATTGCCGCCGGGGCCTTTGGGGAGCAATTGTCTATAGAAGCCTCAGAAACATGCATTTATATTAACATTTTTTAAAAAATCAGCAATTTTTTTCACGTGTCCTCCATTTTTTTTAAAAAAAGTGTCTTCCAGTTGAAAATTTTGTCCTACATTTGTCCTGGTTTATTTATATATTTAATTTTTAAAAAATTATTTACTTATTTATTTTTTTGCTTCGGCCCCCCAGTTGTCTGAGGGACAGCAACCCGGCCCCCAGCTCAAAAAGATTGCCTACCCCTGGTGTAATGGTTTGAGCATTGGACTACAACTCTGGAAAACAGGGTTCCAATCCTCTCTTAGCCATGGAAACCCACTGGGTGACCGTGGACAAGTCACACTCTCTCAACTTCAGAGGAAAGGAAAGGCAAACCCCCTCTGAACAAACCTTGCCAAGGAAACCCCATCATAGGATCACCTTAGGTTTGTCATAAGCCAGAAATGAATTGAAGGCATAAACAACAACAAACTTCACAAAAGACCTATTTCCAGTAGAGATGAAACCAGTTTCCTTCTTGGCATGTGAGTATAGTAACTGACATAGTAAGTTGAACACCTACTGTTTCTTCACTGCTGGTCACCTTACTAGTTTTCTTTAATCTGACATGCACCTGTAGGTTCTGGGAATGCCAGAGTACATAGGCCTAAGGAAAGCCTAAACACAGAAGAGACCAGATCCCATCTGATCTTGAAATCTAAGCAGGGTCGGGCTTGGTTAGTATTTGGATGGGAGACTGGCAATGAATGCCAGGTTAGTATCTGAATGGGGGTATGCCAAGGAATACCAAATTACCTCTGAGTATTTCTTGACTAATAAAAACTTATGACATTCACAAGGTTATTGTAAATCAGCATGTGGCTTGAAGGCACACAACTGCACACAAATGCTAAGGAAGGGGAGAAACCCTCTTCAAATATTGCCAGCCAATGTCAGCTAACTCCCATTACAGAAGGAAGAAACTCAAAATGAGCAGCAGTCTGTTGGTGTGATGGGAATGTTTGAGGCTTATTCGCTTTCCAACCAGTAATGAGAGTTAATCTCTTAGAAATGACTCTCTCTCCATAAACAGCCATTACAGTCAGTCATAGTCTTTCCAAGAATGCTTGATCAGTGACTCAGTAAAGAGTCTCAGCCATGCTCATCAGGTTGCCAGATGTCCCTGACAGAGCTGCACAAATTCTGGACTTGGATTTCCAAAATGGATTTCCATTTATTCCAAGTGAGAGGTTATTGATAGAAAGAGAGAGAATTAGTTTGGCTAGTGATGAACAGAGACTGTGGAAAAAGAAGGAAAGAATTAGCAATGATCCACAGCTGCTGAAAGAAGAGCTTAATTAGCAGTAAAAGGAAGGAATTTCAATCTGCTTTTCTCTGCACTTCCTATTTATATTTGGAATGAAAGCCACAGTGAATTGAGACTTCATGCCTGGACTTCAAAATTAATGGGTTTAACTTTGTTTTTTGTTTTTTAAAAAAGCTTCTGATGAGCTAAGGAAATGTCAACATTTTTAATGAAAAGAAATAACAGCATGTTCAGGCTGTGAGAATATGAACACTAAGAACCCCCATGATTAGAATGCTGGACTGGGGCTTGGGAGATTTGGCTTCAAGCCATCACTGAGCCATATAGGCCAGTGGGTGAACTTGGGACTGTCGTTCTGTCTTCACCTGGCCTTCCCCACAGGGCTGTTGTGGGGTGAAAATAGTGATGGGAGAGAGCTGCTTACCTCACCTTGACCAAGTGGACCATTGCTAGGTCTTTTAAAATTGCTATGCCCTTCTGTTAATCAAACTTATCCTCTTCCAGACCACAAGGAGATATGGGTATATCCACAGTACATAACCATCTTGATACCACTTTAATTGTCACTGCTCCATGCTTCAGAGTCCCTGGGATTTGTCATCTGGGACCCTTTTTCATTACACAATTACAGCAATATGATTCCACTTCAATTGCCATTGTGACAACCTATCGAATCTTGGGACCTGTCATTTAAGGTGGAGCATTTAAAATTCTCAGCCGGTAAGCTCTGTCTCACTATAATCCCCAGGATTCCAAAGGAAGTTGCCATGAGATTTCAAGTAGAATCATAGTGCTATAATTCTTTAGTGTGAAAGGACATTGGTGAGGTGTTTGGAATTCTCTGCTATAGAGCTCTAGTCCACTGCTCTGAAGTACAGCACAAGAGTTTCCTAGCAGAGAATTCCAAACACCTCACCAAACTACAAATCTCAGGATTCCATAGGACAGACCCAGTAATTTAAAGTGATATCAAAGTGCTAGAATTGTGCACTGTGCATATACCCTAGCAGTGGTACTGATGAAGTCCCAGTATTATCACAGCTTACTACCTACTGTGCTGTTACCCACAGTACACAATGCATTTCTCATTATCTTTTTTCAGGCCTACTTGTTAAATAGGTGGCTTCCTGGCCTCCTAACTAATCAGGGGGCCGCTGGGTGGGACTTCCAGCCACAAGGGGGGTTGCGGCCCAACAAAGGTTGGGAACCGCTGCCCTATACGCTATCTTTCATGTTCCTTTTGTTTCTCATTCATCTCAGAGCCAGCCCTGCTTTCAGGCAAAGTGAGGCTGCCATCTCAGGAAGGAGAAGTAGATGTTGGAGAACAGAGCTGTATGTATGTTCCACATGAACTGCCCTTTAGCTTCCCTGCTATACTTATGCCATGGAGGATCCTTTTCTGTCACCAGCCTTGTGGAAGAATTAAACTCCCAATCCAACCAGCTACTCTATGTAGGAACAGAGGGATCATGTCCTTTGTCTTGGACTGCCTTGATTCACTGAAGCTGGAAGCTGCCATTGCTCCCTTCAGAGTGCTACAGTTAGAGGTTTACTTGTGTATCCTTGCCACCTGATGTGCCTCCACTACCTTTTCTCTAAAGATATGAAGACCTGAGTGGGAAGAGGGACAGAGAAATGGAAGATGGGCCTCTGGTGCTTTTTTCACGCCATTACAATACCCCCCCCCCCCATTAATATCCACAGCAGCAAGTTAGTGACAAAAAGCTTGTCTATAAAAAGGTCTTACCTTTGGTGCAAAAAGAGCCAGTTTATCATCTCTCAGAAGGAGTTTCACAGCCTGAGAGCAGCACTAAGAAGATCTTTCTCAAGTCTTCACAGAACATATCTGTTAAGATGGTGGGATGAAGAGAAAGTGTTTGATGTAAGATCACAAAACTTGGTCAGGCTCATGTGGGTGAGATGGTGTCTTTCAGGCTGTCTCCACCAAATCAATAGATTCTTCATCTTTCCCACTCATTTCTACTATATACTGGAAGCCTTTTGTATTCTGTACACTACTTATCCCCAAAACAGCAAGTCATTTGGGCCTTGGGCCTTTGCTTTGATTCAGGAAATGCAAGCTTTCTCAGTATTTATTTCATTTCATCTTAGCTCTATATGGGAGCAAATAACGAGCCCATTCACACTACAAAATAATCCAGTGTGGAAATTGGGTTATTTGTGTGGCATTTATAGTTAACCCAACTGCACTCGGTGCAGTTTTCGGGGGAAACATGAAAAAACCCACTTAACCTGGTGCATTTTGCACCAGCTCCCTTACCACATCTTTTTTGACGCCACAACGATCCAGATCTTCAGAGGTGAGAATGAGCTATTTCACTTGGAAGCTTGGTAGGTCATACAAGTTGGGTCTCCCTTATCTGAAATGGTTGGGACCAGAAGTTCTTTGGATTTTTTTTTCAGATTTTGGAATATTTGCATATACATATCGACATATCTTGGAGATGGGACCCAAGTCATTTAGGTTTCCTATAGACCTTATACACATAGCCTGAAAGTAATTTTATACATAATATTTTTTAATATTTTTGTGCAGGAAACAAAGTTTGTGTACACTGAACCATCAGAAAGCAAAGGTGTCACTATCACAGCCACCCATGTGGACAATTTTGGAGTATTTTGGAATTCTGTCTAAAGGACATGCTGTCTCTGTCTTGAGGTTAAAAAGGCTCTCTCAGAATAGACTCTTTTTAACAGCACATGATGTGAGGTGGGCTTAGTGGAATGAAGAGAGTATGTTTGGAAAGCCAGGGTTATTCAGAAACTGGAAAGGTCTGCCATGCTAGCTGGTAGATTTTGGAAGAAGTATTTTAAAAAAAAAAAACTCTTCCTAGCTTTGCCTCTGCCCACACTAATACTGTTATGACAGATGCCAGCTATATTTCAAGGCACACCCAGTCTCTCATCTTACTTGTTTATATCCATCTGCCTACCTCTTAAAGTTGCAGAGAGAGATCTGCAGCTGAAATGGAAGCCTCATGGTAAAATGAAATGTCATAACTGACATGAGGTATAATGACAGGATTGTGCACAGTCCATAATCAAAGAAACCACCCTTCCAAAGCCCAGCAGCTCACTCAGCAGAAATGTCTGCTTCTTGCCAAAGACATAGGTGACAACTCTTCTGTAAGTGCTCCTTAACAATTTTGTCCAAGCAGAATGGGAATGGAGGGCACGTGTTTTCTTTTGCTTCTTAAAGTAATTTGTCACTGTCAACATCATAGCAGATCTGTGTGTCCGTGCATTTTAATAGAAAGTCTTCTGCTGAATCTTGGCTTTCTTCCTTTGCCACTACTCAAACTACTGACCTATCCAGCTATTGGCATAAAGGGCTGGTTTGTAATCTACTTGAGCTTCAGTGAAAAAAGAAGAATGCTTCAGCTGAACTTTGCCAAATCTAAACTTAACTTTGGATCAAAGTTGGAACTGAGAAGTTGTATTTGACAGGCTTTAAGCCAAGTTTTCAGGGCAAGGTTGTAAACTAGTTCTGAAGCATTCAAAGCATACTGGGGTGAGTGATAGCACTGACCATGGAGATTAGGGATTCTGGGAAGTATAACATGAAAAAGTAACTTTTCCAGACTCTAGTATTGGTACAGTCATCCAGCTTCTCTGAGTGACAAGGATTCGCAGAAGCGCACCTTGTAGAAGGAAGGGAAGAAGAGAGCTATCATGCAAGGTATTTAGCTGGTCCCCACAGCTGGTGTCACACAAGTCGTACAGTTCTTACATGGTGACAGAGGTGGACATCAGGGAAAGCCCTCGCTCTTGGTGATTGCAGTGAGCACTGTGGATCACTTCACACTGAGTAGGTTAAGGAGTAAAAACCTGAAATTTGGTCACAATGGTGGCATTTCCCGAGAGGAACCTCCACATATTCTGGCATAAGGGTTGGTAAACCCTACGTTTGGTGGCAGCTGCAGATTGTCTGAAAGAACCCCAATGGCTCTTTGTCTTTTTACATACTCAAGATTGTTGATAACCAACACCATGTCAATAGTCAAAGCAGCTGCAATTCAGCTGCACCACAGTACTATGTTGCCGTGAATACCTCCCTGTGGATTGATTTGGTTCCCAGTGCTTTAAAGAAAACAGCATTTGTCTCAAAGTTAGATCCTGTTTTTTCAGGGAGTTGTCTAATTTCCAATCTCATGGAAGGCTGGTGGCAGTGGTGGATGCCTCTGATTATCTGGATCTATTCCAGTCTGTTTTCAGGCCTGGCTATGGAATAGAAGCAGCTTTAGCCACTGAGGGACATGGCTTAGACTGCAGAGCAGATTTGGTCATTCTCCAGGATCACTCAGCAACTTTTTATAGCATCAACCACGGTTTTCTTCATGGTTTCTTAAGCCTAGGAGGTGCAGTGTTACAGTTCTTCCAGAATAATGGTGTCAGAAAATGGCAATGAGGTACTTCTGTTTCATTCATAAAAATTGGCTTACCATTGTGCTACAAATCTCCATCTTTTCCCTTATTAACAGGAAACCAGTGGGGCAGGACATGCAATTATTTAGTCTGAAGTATCATCAATATGCTACTCGTATTCTGCTTTTCATTTCATTTCTAGTTGCTTGTCCTAGGAAGGCTGTAGTAGATATTTTGAAGATTTATGGAGCTAGTTTTCAGAGGAATGGAACATGATGCAAGTTAATTTGAAAAAGAGAGCAATTCTATGACTGAAATACCCAAAACTATTCCAAATGATAAGGAGCTTATTGGACTCAGGCTCAGAGATGCCAAGAGTAGATCCCTCATTTGCCTTTTATGACAAATTTGCTAGGCACTTTAAAGAGAAAGTTGCCCATATTAGCTCAGAAATTGATACCAGAACTGCTACAAAGTCTGTCGAAGTATCCAATACTCCATCGTCTCAATTTTCCTAAAATCTGCTTCAGTTGGTAAAGTCTGACAATGTGCACAGGACACTTGAATGAATCCATCCCACCACATGTAAGATTGACATTTTTTCATGTGTTAAGATTTAGTAGAAAAGGCATGATCAGGTGAATTCATAGAGCAATAAATGCCCCAATTTTGGAGGGAAGGGGGTGCCTGCTATTTTGATCTCTGGGCTCAGAGGTATATGAGAACTACCACAAATATTCTTTTTTTGACAATATGCTTCAGCATATGGTGGCTGGACAATGTCAGAGGATGAAATGATTTGGTCCCATTTAATCTGATTCCAGACTGATGGCCTTGATTGCTGTCCAAGTGAAAGATGAGAAGTGCTTTCCTGTTGCTCTTCCTGGATCTCTCAGTGGATTTTGATACAATTGATCATAATATCCTAGTGGGCCAACTCTGAAGGATGGGATAAGGATATACTGTGTTACAGTTACACTCCTATCTGCAAGCCTGGTTCCAGAGAATGGGTGATTTATCACCATGGACACCGAGTTGTAAAATGTTATTATTCAATGCTGTTTTGTATCTATATAAAGTAGCTAGGTGAAGTCATTTGGGATTTGGGAATGGGCTGTCATCAGTATGTTGACAACACTCTCCTTCTCCTTGCATTAGGGTTGGGTGAGGTGCTGGACCAGTCCCTAGATACTGTAATGGGCTGTATGACAGTCAGTAAACCCAGTAAGAGAGGGCTGTTTGGACTGGTGGCTGGAACTGGATTGGTGACCTGACCTAAATGGGGTTTCACTCTCTGTGAAGGAGCAGGTCCATAGCTTGGGAGTACTATTGGATTAATTTCTGTCAGTGCACACACACACACACACACACACACCTACCTGGTAGACCCTGTGGCTCTGAATACCTGGGGACAGTTTTGACTGCTTCATAAACTACATCCTTTACTGGACAGGAAAAACCTGGACACAGTAGTCCATGCCCAGGTAGCTTCCCAGTTACACTATTACATTGCACTAGGCCCTTGAAAACAACTTGAATCATTAGACTGCAGTTAGGAAAACCATGTCACTGTAAAAATAATTGCATTGACTGGCAATATAATTCTGGTATAAATTCAAGGTGCAGTGAAAAGAAAGTATTTTAAATTAGTCTGTTTAGACATCGTTTTAACTGTTTAATTTGATTGTTTTGCACACTACCCTAATATCCTTAGTCAAAGGGTGTGATATGCATTTAAATTACTACTACTTTGGTTCAGGTTTTGCAACTAACCTGAGATGTGGTTGGACACTCATTGAAGGCCCAAGTAGATGGAGGTTCAGGTAGCAGCCATATTCAGGGGTACACGTTTCCCAGCTTAGACTGATTGTGTCCCTATCTTTCCTCAGTTTCATGCACTCATAAACACCATGCTAGACTACTGCAATATATGTTGTGTGGAGCTGCCTTTAAAAATGGTTGAAAACTGTGAGAATTATTATTTCCAAGTTTTAGGAGGAGCTTAGCAATGAGATCAGGTGATTCCAATAATCTACCTGTTGCATGAGTTACCTGTCCCCTTCCAAACTCAATTTAAAGTTCCGCTTCTAACCATTAAGCCTAAAACAGTTTGGAGGCAAGTTATTTCATCTATATCACACTGTTTACAACTAGAAAAATCAGTTGCAATCTTATATAAATCCTCTTCCTCAAGAACTAGCAGATTCATGAGCACAAGAGAGTGCCTTTTTGGCAGTAACACCCACATGTATGAAACTTATTGCCAGCTGGGGTGCAGCAGCATATTCTCCAACATCTCACAGATGAAAACTGGGACTATGTGGCCAAGCAGCCTCATTGTGTGGTCAAGATGCCAAGAGTTATTAATAAGGGAAAACACACAAACTAGGAGAGACTGCAGCAGTTGTTTTTGTCTGAGTCTATTGGGAAGGACAAGATTCCACATCACCCTCTCCCCTTACTGAGTGAATTGCATGCAAACAATCTTTGCACTTTTAAGTCACTTTGCACTAACTGAAGCAAGCTGCACTAATTGAAGCAAGTTAAAGAGGAAAGTGGAAGGATAAGACAGAAGGACAAGAGTTAAACTGGGACATTTTAAAAACAGCTGAAAATATGGGATGGCAGTGGATTAAACAGGATTGTCTCTGCAAAATAGGGACAGTTGGAGGTATGCAGCATGCCTTGTCCTTTCCTCACTTTCCTTTCTTACTCAATTGGGAAGGGAACAGGCTTTCTGGGAGAGTTTCTTTCCTATGAGCTCCAGGACAGGATTCTGTGTGAATCCAATGTCACATAAAAGTGTTTCTAAACAATTTTTATGTGACCAGAAGTACTCCCTAAGTAAAGGTAGGCAATGAATTTATCTCCTCTCATGAACTAAAGAGTCCTCTCTATACTGTGGTTGACAGTAACTGAACTTTATAGAGGCAGAGAGAAAACTAGGAATCTTAAACTCTTCTTCAGCTGCATTGTTCAGTTTTATTTTTGATGGGAACTTGGACTACCAGGAAAAGGAACAGTGAAGGGAAAGTGAAGCAATATTTGTAACTGGCACAGCACAGAGTTTTTCCATAAACCATGTGTCATATCTTCTTGGCTGTTGTAAAATGTACAATTGAAAACAGCTGGACTATGAAACTTAGTTTAAAAATTTAAAATAAAGATTGCTCATTTATGGGGGGGATTTAACAAACATATTTTGTTCTGTGTTGTTTTTAAGCTAGACATGTTTGTTTTGTTTGTTTCATTATTACAGAACCTTTCCTCGAATAGGATCCAGCACTGGGAGAGCACTTCAGTGGAAGAAGTGAAGAAAAAAAATGAGTGTGAGTTCAAAGGTTTTTAAGACTCATTCAGATAGCATCAAAGAATGGTTAACCCATGACCTCTTTGCCTGACCTCCTTTGCAGTGTTATCATAGTTAAAAATGTTACTTTAAAATCTTTGAAAGAAGAACAGGGTGCAAAAAAATACATTATACCTTTACTTTCCCTATTTGATTTCTCATAAAGAAAATGACTTTACATGTGTGGTGCTGCTCATTCATTAGGGAGGCTTATTCTTTTCTCTCTACGGTGTTCCCTGCTGTGCAAAGAAAAGCAAAGGCAAAGAAACTAGAAAGTTAAGATTTCAGAACTCCTTGGTGGTTTTTGCTGACCTTTTAAATGTTTCATCTCCTCTTCCCTTTGCTAGGATTTTTGTCACACTTAATAATAATACATTGTAACACATGACTTCAATAAGATTAAATGTGTCCATGGAGTGATCTGATCCAACATCAGTTTTTATATTGTTGCATTAGAAGTTTTCCAACATTTTCCAGCATCATTAAAATGCTCTGCTAGAATTACTGCCACTGAAATAAAGTGTGGAAGTGTTTGGCATTAACCTTTTAAGACTACAAATTACCTATTTACCCACTGAAGTCATGTGAGATTTACATCTGAATAGGCCCACAATCATAGAGCCAAGTAGTCCCAAAGAGTCACCTAGTCCAGTGATGGTGAACCTTTTAGAGGCCGAGTGCCCAAACTGTAACCCAAATCCCACTTATTTATTGCAAAGTGCCATGTCCCTCTTGTTTCTAGTAACAAACTCTGTGCTGGGGCAACGGCACATGTGCCCACAGAGAGGGATCTGAGTGCCACCTCTGGCATGCATGCCATAGGTTCACCATCACTGACGTAGTCCAACTCCTTGCCTCTGCAGAAATCCATTGCTAAAATACAACAGACAGGAAGTCATCCAACCAAGTCATCTAATGCATGTGAGTTTAAAACCCTTCAATTAAGGAGAGCCCCAACTTTTCAATGGAGTATATCTCAATGTCCAAGAGCTCCTACAATCAGGAATTTTTTCTTAGTGTTGAGTAATCTCCTTTCTTATAACTGAAATCAATTGGTTTGAGTCCCGCTGTCTACAGCTGGAGTCTATTTTCCATGTATCAGTTTCTCCAATAGTTAATGATGGCTATCATACCACCTCTCAAGCTTCTCTTCTTCAGGCTAAACATACTCAGCTCTCTCAATGGTTCCTCATGGAATTTGGCTTTCAGACCTTTTACCACCTTGGTGGCCCATCCTCTGGGCATAAAATATTCTTCTTAATACATTAATTATGCTCTGGGTGTCCTATGGTGATATGTACCCTCTCTATATTTGTTGTTAACCATCATCCAATAGACTTGGATTTATGGCAACCCTATGAAAGAGAGACTTCCAAGTTACCCTATTATCAACAGGACTGCTCAGGTGTTGCGGATTCTCTATAGCAACATGTACTTGCCACAACAGATTGTTGTGGCATGTGGGAAGTTGGGATGAACCAAGAAAATATTTGACCTTTATTTCCCAGCTATAAGTTTTGGATTTTACTATGAACCAAAGGGCACCATCTCATAGAATCATAAAGGAGAGGTGTGCAGGTCATTTAGTCTAAGCCTTGCTTGACAGAGAAAATACAGAATGTCTCCAACTAATAGCTGCCCAGCTCCTGCCTCCAGTGAGAGAGCTCAACAGCTTTCTAGGCAACTGATTCCATTACTGAATTTCTCTTACTATTATGTTCCTCCAAATTTTCAACAAAAACCTACCCACTTGTATCTGAAGCTCACTAGATCTAAACCTGTCCAGCAGAGAACAAGACTTTGACATCTTCTTCATACCAGCCCTTCACACTATTCAAAAGTTCAGTCATGTCTCTGTTCAGTCTTCTCTCTATAGTCTAAACATATCCAGACAAAGAAAATATATGACAGCACTCATCAAGTCTTATTATGTATTACCGCATATACTCATGTACAAGTCGACCTCATATATAAGTCGAGGGAAGGTTTTAGGATCAAAATCTTGGATTTTGATATGCCCCATGGATAAGTTGAGGGCAGAATTTAGATTTTAAGGTTGGCTTCAAAGTGGAAGTGGAGGGGGGGAAAGAGAAGCTTGGTTTTCAGAGAAAATGCAAGGAGGAGGAGGAGGAGGAGGAGAAGGAGCAAAGGTTTGGAGATCAGCTTGCAAGCAGTCTGAAATACAAAGAAGTGGCAAAGTTTGGAGATCAGCTTGCAAACGGAGGGAAAATGGGAAATGCAAAGAGGAGAAAAAAAAGTTTGGAGATAGGATTTAGAAGGGAATCACTACATGCACACTCACACTAGTGCCTCGCAGCTCTTTCAGCAAGCGCTGCCGAGGCATGGAGAGTGGGACATCAGGGCTACTTTTAAAAGGAGCTTTATGAGTATTATTACTGTTTGTTGTTGTTGTTGTTGTTAACTGTCCTCCAGTCAATCTCAAGCCATGGTAACCTTATTGACCCTTGTATAAATTCTACCCCAGATTTTAGGGTCAATATTTGGGCATAAATTTCTCAACTTATAGTTGAGTATATACGGTACTCATTGTGAGTATAATTATTTAGTTTGTTAATCTTCCCATAGATTAAATGGGAAGAAGAAATTCCTAGCATAAGCTTTCATAGGAGTTTATCACATGGGAGGGAAGCGCCCAAATCCCATGGATAAACAGGGTTTAAACTTGGGAATATCCCACAAGAGCGGGATTGTTTTCAAATGATGTCGCACAACTTGAACATTATCGTGACATTAACCCATGCAGAAAGCTGCAAAAATCACACCGCTTTTTAACTTCGGGAAAATCCCAAAGTTAAAAAGTGGCATGATTTTGCAGCTTTCTGCATGGGTTAATGTCGCGTTAATGTCAAAATCACCCAACATGTCTAAAAACAAATCCACTCTTGTGGGATATTCCCAGGATTTAAACCCCATTTTTACACAGGATTTGGTCACTTTGCCTCCTGTGTGATAAACTCCTTAGTCTTATCTACAACATTTTGGACCTATTGAAGTTTCTGACCAGTTTCTAAAGGCAGCTCCACATGGTTGTTGTTTGTTGTTGTGTGCCTTCAAGTTGTTTCCAACTTATGGCAATCCTAAGGTGAACCAATCATGGTGTTTTCTTGGCAAGGTTTGTTTAGAGGAGGAGGTTTGCCATTGCAAAATGTGTGACATGCCTCAGATCACCCAGTGGGTTTCATGGCCAAGCTGGGAACTGAATCCTGGTCTGCAGAGTCCTAGTCCAACACTCAAATCACTGTGCCAAGCTGGCTCTCTACTGCAGAAATAATGCAGTTTGACAGCACTTTAACTGCCCTAGCTCCATCCTATAGAAACCTGGGATTTGTAGAATCATAGAATCATAGAGAATTATAGAGTTGGAAGAGACCACGGAGTTTATCAAACGGCACAGGAGGCTCTCAATTTCGAAAGAGAAGATAGTGAGGTCAATTCAAAAATGCACGCAGTTATAATGTACTTGCTATTGCTATATTATTTCAGGTTAAAAAAAACAGTGGGTTTTTTTAATCTGCCAAAAGTTGTCCATAGAATTGAGCTGAAGGACCTACAAATGCTTATAGAAGTATTCTCTAGGAATAGCTACACTTGTTCCTCCACATTTGCTGCTTTGACTTTTGTGGTTTTGATTATTCATGGGTTTTATTAATATGTTTGCTCTAGGAATATCTAGGGCCTTCAGTACAACTCTCTGGTCAACTTTAACCAAAAGTCGCACTGAAGGACCTAGAGATTCCTAGAGAGAACACTCCACTAGGCATTTATAGCTCCTACGGTGCAATTCTATGATTAATATCTGGCAGATGTTGACCATAGAGTTGCCCTGGAGGACCTAGAGATCCCTAGAGAGGTGTTCTCTCAGATAAAAACATAGTGTTTTTGTTATTTGCAGTTTTTCCTTGTTCACAGAGGTACTGTGCCCCTGACCCCAGTGAATGTGGAGGGACAAGTGGAGGGCCTCCAGCATGATTTCTGCCCATAGAGTTGAACTGGAGGGCCCAGAGATTCCTAGAGGGAACATATTAATCAAGTCCCTGAATAATCAAATCCACACAAGTCAAAGCTGCAAATGTGGAGGGCATTTGTAGGTCCTCCAGCACAGTTCTATGGACAACTTTTAGCAGATGTTGATCCTATAAGAGTTGCATTGGTGGACCTACAAATACCTAAAGACCTAGATATTCTGAAGGACCTAGATATTCCTAGAAATGCTTCTTAGGCATTTGGAAGTCCCCCGGAGCAATTCTATGGACAACTTCTAGCAAATGTTGATCCTATAAGGGTTGCATTAGCGTAGCTGCAAATGCCTAGAGAAGTGTTATCTCAGGTAAAAAATAAAAAAATAGTGGTTTTTGGTGGGCTTTTTGGGCTCTGTGGCCATGTTTTAGAAGAGTTTATTCCTGATGTTTTGCCAGCATCTGTGGCTGGCATCTTCAGAGAATGCTGGCATGGAAGAGAGTGGGGTATACATGTACTGTGTGAGCCTGGGTTGGGAGCAGTGATTTCCATGTTAATCTGTGTATTGTTCTGTGGTTGAATGGCAAGGCCTCAGCAAAAAGGATATGCAAAAAGGATTAGTGTCTGTTTAATTAGTGATAGTTGTCTGCTGGGAAATCCCCCTCACCCTGGGTGGTTTCCCCTTTGCATTTTGCTGGGTCTTGATTTTGCTGTTTTTCAGGACTGGTAGCCAAACTTTGCTAACTTTAAGGGTTTCTTCTTTCCTGTTGAAGTTGTCCAAGTGCTTGTGGATTTCAATGGCTTCCCTGTGCATCCTGACCTAATAGCTGATAGTTCCCCTCCCCATCTACCCAGGATCACACAGTATATAGATATACACTCATCCCTCCTTATTTGAGGCTTTGATATTTGCAGCTTTGATTATTCACAGATTTGATGAATATGTTCTCTCTAGGAATATCTAGGTCCTCCAGCACAACTCTATGGTCAACTTTAACTACTGTAAAAGTTGCATTGAAAGACCTAGAGATTCCTAGAGAGGATACTCTACTTGGCCTATGTAGCTCCTCCAGTGCAGTTCTATGGTCAGTGTCTGTGCGATGTTGACACAGAGTTGTGCTGGAGGACCTAGAGATTCCTAAAGAGGTGTCCTCTCAGGTAAAAAACATGGTGTTTTGGTTATTTGCACTTTTTTTATATTCACAGGGGTCTTGTGCCCCTAACTCTAGTGAATATGGAGGGACAAGTATACATACACACTCCACTCACTTTCAGGCCAGCATTCTCTGAAGATGCCAGCCACAGATGCTGGTGAAATGTCAGGAAGAAAGTCTCCCAGAACATGGCTGCAGAGCCAGGAAAACCCACAAAAAGCAATGGATGCCAGCCATGAAAGCCTTCGACTTCACATTAAAAAACAGTGAAATTTTAATGTATTTATTTGTGTTTTTCTTTTCATTTTGGGGTGTGTGTGTGTGTGTGTCTTGTGCCCCTAACCCCTGGGAGGGGTTGCCCAAGAAAACGGGGAGCAGCTAAGCCCTTGGTGGACCTCCAGGCGTTTCTGTCTCTTTCATGTCAGGCATCCCTGAGGGGACATGCTAAAATACATGACAGTACTTGCCCATAGAGAACCATTGGAGAACACTTGCC
Source organism: Sceloporus undulatus (assembly GCF_019175285.1). Taxonomy (NCBI): domain Eukaryota; kingdom Metazoa; phylum Chordata; class Lepidosauria; order Squamata; family Phrynosomatidae; genus Sceloporus; species Sceloporus undulatus. The sequence continues at coordinate 150,649,156 of NC_056526.1, forward strand.
TGTGGGGAAATATTGGGCAAGCAGTCAATGTTTCCCTATGGGCAAGTCTTCCCCAATGCTTCTTTCTGGGCAAGTTTTCCTGAATGCTTCCCTATGGGCCAGTACTATCCTGTATTTGATAGCCCCCCCCCCCCCCCTCCCTCCCTGCGCCGGGCTGGAAGGGCGCCCACCTTCCTCCTGACTAAAGCCGGGTGGAGAGTGGCGTTTGGGCCGGGCTCTGGCTTTACGGGGGGCTGCGCAAGGCGGGGGCTGTCAGTCAGGAGCGCAGCCCCAGCCCAGGGCTGATGATGTCAGTGGATCAGCTGCTCGGCTGGAACAAAGCGCCGAGGAGGAGCGCAGGAGAGAGCCAGGGAGGAGAGGGGAAAGGGTCTCCTGCCAGCTCCCTCCTCTCTGGGCTCCTGGAGGCTGCCCTCCCGAAGGGGAGAAGACCCTGGGAAGCCCTGGGAGACAGGGGCCGACCCCAGCCCCAGCCCCAGCCATGGACAGCGACGAGGAGACCCTGGAGGAGACTGTCGAGGGTAACGGCGTGGCTGGGGCCCGGGAGAGGGAGAGGGGAGGGGGCCCGGCTGGGGCTCTCGGGGCTGTCTCTGAATGGGTCCTCTCTCTGGAGCTTTGCCTGCACCCACACTGGAGCAAGAACCCGGTTTGGCACCGCTTTAACTGCCTCACTGGCTCAAGGCTATGGGATTCTGGGAGTTGGAGTTTGTTGTGGGGCCCAGAGCCTTGACTCAAAGCGGGTCCAAACCGGGTTACTCCTCCAGTGTGGATGCACTCCTGGTGCCTTTGGGGTACAAACGTGGTTCATGCTGGCTCCCCCTTCAACTGTTTTCTCTCCCAGACAAAACCCTCCCGCCCTCAGGCTCCTGTCTCCAGGGAAGCCTTCTGTGGGGCCTTATTATTTTAGGGGGGTTGCTTTGGGCTTCTTCTGCTTCTTCTTCTTCTGCACCTGATTGGTTCCCCTTCGGGAGCTGGGGAGCCAATGAGAGGCAGAAGGAGCCCAAGGCAAGCCCGCCTTCCCCCCCAATAAGGCCCAATAAAGAGGATGGAGTTGCCTCATCTCCCTGGCAAGCGCTGTTTGGCCCTTCTTCTTCTTGGCTCCCTGCCTTCCCTTGAGGCCAGGGCTTCTCCTCTGTGCTGCTTCTCTTGGGCTAAAGTGGCGCCCAGCAACACCCTCCTCTGGCTCTTCTAGGCCTGTCCCTAATGCCCTGCCCCTAGAATTGGAAGAGCTCTCCAGGGTTATCCAGTCCAACAAGGGCGCTTTGCCTTGGCAAGACTTCTTCCCCGCTTTGCCACTGAGGCTGAGAGCTTGTAACTCCACTGGGTTTCCATGGGCCAGCAGGGAATTGAACCCTGGTCTGCAGAGGGTAGTCATACCACATGCTGGCTCTCTGCTGTAGAAATATGCAGAGGGAGCTGTGTTATCCCTTTAACAAATACAAACAAAAATCCATCAATGATATCTGTATTGGCCAACCAAAATATTGGCATAATAAACTTGTTGCAAGCTTTCAAAACTCCATGGGCTTCTTCATCAGGCAAGGTGTTACAAACCAAATAGGAGGCAGGGAAATACAACTGGAGATGTTAAGATGCCTGAATGTTGTTTCAGTCCTTAGTAAAGATGTTATTTTGCAGGCAGGACCCTCCTCCTTCTGGCCGTGTGGCAATAGGGAGGTTTTCAAAGTCCAGGAAATTTAAAGTGTAGAAATAGTGCAGTTTGATGACACTTTAACTCCCCTGGGACCATCCTATGGAAACCTGAGGTTTGTAGAATCCTAGAGTTGGGAGAGACCTCAAAGGCCATCCAGTCCAGCCTCCTGCCATGCAGGAAGACAGAGTCAAAGCATCCCTGACAGATGGCCATCCAGGCTCTGTTTAAAAACCTCCAAAGAAGGAGACGCCACCATACTCCAAGGGAGTGTGTTCCACTGTGGGATGGCTCTTACTGTAAGGAAGTTCTTCCTAATGTTGAGGTGGAATCTCTTTTCTTGTAGTTTGAATTGGTCCAGGTCCTATTCTTTTGGAAGTGCACAAAACAAATTTGCTCCATCTTCAGTATCACATCCCTTCAGATAGTTAAACAGGGCTGTGATATCACCTCTTAGCCTTCTCTTCTACAGGCTAAATGTACCCAGCTCCCTAGGCGCTCCTCATAGGTTTCCATTTTGGTCACCCTCCTCTGGACACTGCATGTTAAACTTGTATGCAGAAAATGTCTTACAAAGAGCAAAGTTAGACTCAGAAGGAGGAGGAATGGAGCCAGGAAGAAGGATGATCTCAGATATGCAGATGAGACCATATTACTAGTGGAAAACATTGCCAACTTGAAACAATGACTAGGGAAGGTCAAAGAAAAAATGTAAAGGCAGGCTTACTGCTGAATATAAAGAAAACAATAATAAAGACCATGAAAGAGCTACATAAATTCAACCTAGGCAATGAAGAAATTGAAATAGTTGTCTTGCTTTATGCTAATAGTTTCAGAATTAGTTTCAGAAATAGTTAAAGAGTTCCCATGCCTTGGATCAAACATTGAGCAGAATGGAAACAGGAAATCAGAAGAAGACTAGGAATGGGAAGGGAAGCTATGAAGGAACTATACAAGATCATAAAGAATAAAGATGTACAGCTGAACACTAAAGTTAGAATCATCCAAGCCATTGTATTTCATATCACCATGTACGGGTGTCAGAGCTGGACAGTGAAGAAACAGACAAGAAGAAAATAAACTCACGTGAGATGTGGTGCTGGAGAAGAGTACTGAGGTTATCATGGAGAGACAAACAAACAATCCAATGGCTCCCTTGAGCCAATTAAGCCAAAAATCTCTCTGGAAGCTGTGATGATCAAATTGAGGCTATCATACTTTGGCCATATCATGAGAAGGCAAGACTCATTAGAAAAGACAATAATGCTAGGAATGGTGGAGGGTCGTACAAAGAAAGGAAGACTGCATGCTAGGTGGTTAGACTCAATCAAAGAAGTCATGAGTATGAAGTTACAGAAACCAAGCAGAGCAGTGGAGGACAAGAGGTCTTGGAGATGTCTCATCTACAGAGTAAACTCAAAATAGTTGGCTCAGTTAAATCACTGGGACTTCTAAATGCACACAGACACTCAGGGGCTGGTGAGGATTTTTAACAGGTTCTTAAAATTATTCTGAATGCTTACTTGCTCTCTTTCTCTGTCACTCTTCTTCTAAAGACCAGAAGATTCACACTGTCAAAAATATTTTCAACAACCTGAAAGCTGGAAGAAACTTAATGAAATCTATGGTTTTTGTGATCTTATCTTTGCTTGATTTATTGATCGGGAGTATTATGAAATGTGGAAAGAGGCATGACTAAAGTTGCAAGCTTTAGTATCCTGACTTCTTAATTTCCTGCCCCTTTTTGTCTGTGTTGATATTACTCCAAAAACATCTGACTGCAGCATCAATGCATATTTCTAATGGAAAATATTAAAATATGTCATACTCTGAAGCTGTTGGGAAAGGTAGTAACTTGTCTGAGCCTTTCCAGACAGAGAAATAGTTTCCAACTTGGAAAATATTTCCTTGAAAGGTGAAAAGAATACCATGTCATGTACATCCTTGAGTTTTGAGCCTGAAGCATCAGGCAGTTTAGTGGGGCATGGCAGATAGCTGCAATATATGATATACTGGTATGACTTGATATACTGGTATGACTATGTTTCATCTAGGTTTGTGTGGATGAGTTTGTTATGTTGCAAGTCTGACATTGTTTCACTTGGAAATATAAGTGTCAACAGCTGAACCTTTCCCCTTTGGCCTAGTATTAAGTATGCCTTTCTTCTAATTTAATTCATAAGGTGATTGTACTTAAAGTCTAGCTTGTCTGTGTAAATGCCATTGATTTGGCTAAGCGCAACTGCATTGTGAAGCATCTTAGATTTGTTTTTTCTTAAAAGCACGGAAAACATCAACACAAGATAAAATTTAAAATCAGTTATGTTTTTCAGCATAAAACAGGGCAAGGGTATATGAATAATAATACACTTTAGAGTCAGTTGAGTGTATCTATTCAGAGCTCACCAAAGCAGTCTCAGCCTTTAGTGAGTGGGCAAGATGGAATTTGGCAAGGGAAAGAAGGGCAAGATATTTATTCTCGATCTTTTTCACACTGCACAATTGTAGCACATTTTAACTGTCATGATTACATCTTACAGAATCTTTGCATTTGTAGCTTAGTGACGGACTACAGCTTTCTGGCTGAGAATTCTAAGTACCTCATGAAGCTGCTAAACACAGGATTCCATAGGATGAAGCCATTGCAATCAAAGGGCTATCAAAGGGCTATAATTGTGTCTTATGGAAAAGACCTAAGGCTAGAAAGATGGATATATATTAATAGGACTGGAAGCTAAATCTTGAGTTCTGCCTATCCATACTAGTCACATCACTCTGGTTTGCGAGATATGTTTATGAAAAGAAAGGGAAGACTTGGAGAAAAGTGTAAAATTTTAACACAGCATTGCCTATAAATGGTACCTGTCTTCACAGCATGTAACAGTTTAGGAATATATTGAGGAAATGCCTTCTCAGGCTTTCTAAATAAAATATGCCAGCTAAAAAGCAACAATCACCTCATGCCCCTTAATAGTGTTGTGGGTGCCAGGTGAACACTAAGTGAAAAAGATTTAGCAGTATGAAATTAAAATGTTTCAAACAGAGATTTCAAAGTAGAAATCTGGAATTATTTTGTTAACTAATCTAAAAACTTGATTAGGATTGCCTGTCTCTATCCAGGTGAAGTGAGATTTGTGACAGCCTGTTTGGTCCTGTTCAGTATGGAATCTTTCCCCATGACACATATACACAAACATTTTATGGCCCAACACTTCATTCTTAGAATTGCACTTTACAAGCAGGAAGGGGGGCTTCTCTAAGCGTGTGTATGTTCTGTTAGCTTTATAGTTGCTAATGCCTCAATGCATCTTGGACTACTTTGGCACAGACAATTTAGTGATGCAGATATAACTTTGGTGCAGGTATAACACTGTGGCAGTATCTGATCTTGGTTTTGCACTTTCACCTTAATTAAGAAGATCCATGTGAGGTTCTGGTTATACTTTCTCTGGCACCAAATGTGAAGACTTCCATCAATCTCATTTACTGCTATCAAATATGTGGGCTTTCCTTTATCCACACTTCTGCCACCAATGTAAGGACTTCCTCCTGTCCCACCAGTGTGTCTACCAACTGTGTGGACCTCCTAGATACCTTCATGGTACCTGTGTGAAATATTATTCATCTACTATCCCCATCAGACAGCACCTCTCTTTATTTGTTACTGCCACCAGAGACACCATGGAGTTTATCACACAGGAGGAATTTCTCTTAATTTCGAATGAAAAGAAAGTGGGCCAGATTTCCAGGAAGATCCAGAGCCCTCCTTTCCCATGCCATGATGGCTATCTGCATAGGCATCCTGCTGAGCTGAGGTCAAAACAAGGTGCCCAACTACAGGGGTACCCCGGGTTACGAAATTAATTCGTTCCGCCGCCGCTTTCGTAACCCGGAATACTTCGTAAGCCGAAAAACCCATAGGCGCTAATGGGGAAAAGCCGCGATTTCGTGTGAAATAGCGCCGAAAAGCACCAAAAAATTTTTCGTAACCCGAAATAACCTTCGTAACCCGGAACAGTTTTTTTGAATGGATTTTTTTCGTAACCCGGAAATTTCGTAAGGCGGCGCATTCGTATCCCGGGGTACCAGTGTATGTGACCATCCCTGGGCGCCTGGTTCTGACCTCAGAAGCAAGCAACCCAAGCCAGCAGCAGACACACCAGATGGCTCAGTGGGATACTCATGCAGACAGCCACCATGGCACAGGAATAGAGGACAGGAAATAGGAGGAGATCTGGGCAGCTACAAGGCCAGGATAGTCTGGGCTACCCTTGGAGTATCCTAGCCAGTGCAGAAAAGGCCTAAGCCACTGTTAAAATATGAACTTCCAGGTTCTAGGCTGAGTCCACAAGTACACTCAAACTGAAATCCTGGGTCTTCAGAAGGAGTGTAACATAGGTGTAACAGACCACAACACAAGCTGATACAGGTTGATTCCTGCTCCCTAATCTGCAGGTCAACTGACCAGGAGCACCTTGTCTGGATGAAGCCTGAATTTGTTTGTCTTCATCCCATCCTTTGCAGTTTACAAATACTGTTTTACAGCCAAAAATAGCTTCTTTGGATTGAGGTAGAAAGGAGAGATAGAGCTGAGTATTATCAACATACTGATGGCACTATATCTCAAATTTTCTAGACAGCCTTTCCCAGTGGTTTCATGTAGAAGTTGAGGGAACAACATCTACATGAAACTTCATGAAGTAATAGCATGAGGGAACAAAGCAGAGCCCTAAAGGCGTTAAACAGGAGCCCCCTATCCCCACTTTCTGTGTCTGATCTTTCAACGAGGTACAGAGCTATTATACCACACTGTCTCCAGGTCCAATCCCAGCAAGGCACCCAGGAGGATAGCATAGATTATAATGTTGAAAAATTGTTGTAAACACCAGAAGAGCCAACAGGGACACACTCTCCCTGTCTATTTCCTGGTGACAGTCAACCAAAGCCATTTCTGTCCTACAACTGGGCCTGAAGCCAGATTGAAATGGATCTAGATAATTTTACTCAGGGGCCTCTGGATGTGTGAGGACACCATATATGTTCTAGAAATGAAATGTTGGAGACTGGCTGGTAACTACCCAATACAGTGGCATTTAAAGAGGCCTTTTTTTTAACAGTGATCTTATAACTACCTCCTTTAGGCAACTGAAAACTTTGCCTTCCTCGATAGAGTCATTGACTCATCCAGGGGAATGCTGGAATCTGTAGTCCAGCAACATGTGGAGCACTGCATTATTCCCACTCAGATCTTAAATGGTAGATATTCATAAGACTTTTCGCTGCATGGAGATGTACCTAGCATGTTTAATAAGCATTATCTGCTCCTATTTGGAAAAAAGATACAAAATAGAAACTGAATTAAACTTGATAGAATCTGCTCTCCTTTTTTACTAAAAGAAGCTCTCTGTGCAGAATACCAGTTGTTTCCCCCCCCCCCCCAGCTATCACACATGAAGACTTCCACTCTCCATTCAGAATAGGGTTTCAGGCTAAGGGAGGGGAGAAAGAGGCTAGCTGTAATGTGGTCAAATGCACATTATCTGGAAGCAAGTTTAAAAAAAAAAACCAACACCCAGCAACAGCACAAAATCGTGAAGAATGGGAATCCTTACCTTATTATTGCCCATAGGGCAATAATGCACTGTAAGAGAATCTGAATCAGATCTTTCTGCCCATGATGGGCAGACAGATCCTTTTCTCATCTACTCCATAGATCTCACTGGTCTTTTAAAAATTATTTTTAAGGAACACTTGATGATGATGGGATGCCACATGGATTCTGTACAGTCACATATTCATCCACAGACAGATATGAAGGAAACTTTGTCCATGGAGAAAAGAATGGTCGTGGAAAATTCTTCTTCTTTGATGGAAGGTAGACATGTGTGTGGCTTCTTTCTTTTAATTTTTTGTTTGTTTATATGACACCTTGAGTACTTTTATAACTTTATTTTACTAAGGTATTTGCAACTCACTCAAGAGTGGAAATGTAGAGTTATAACCCACCTTCAGATCAATGCAACAATTATCACTCTAATCTTTTTGCAGCAATTACCTGTTATACAGAGATTATCTTGGTATTACATTATTTTGAGTTTTTGACCATCTCATTTCTTTACTTCTTCATGCTTTTTTGAAATAAAATTAAATGTCAATCTTTTAACAAAATGAAATGGTTGATAAACGATAGTTCTCCTCCCACTTTTCTAGAAAATTAGTTGCTGGGGCACATGAACAGCAGGCTGCAATATGTTCCAATATCCAGTGGTCTGTTTTATTGTCCTCACTTACAAGTAAAGCAGACCAGTGACCACTGGAATATATGAAGAGCCATGGTGGATTAGACCAAGGGTCTGTCTGGTCCAGCATTCTGTTTGTACAGTGGCTAACCAGTTGACTATGGGACGTCCATGAGTAAAAGGGAATGCAATTGCACCCTGCTTTTCCTGGGCCCTAGCAGTTCACTGTCTTAGTGCTGATTTTCTCATGTAAAGCAGTTTTTAAAAATAAAATCTCTTGAAGGCAAAAGACTAATTGTGCTAAAAGTGATAGCTATAATCAGCAATTTGTTCCATAAGCACATCCTCCACACCCTCCTAATCTTTCCAGTAGCTGCCCTGTCCTTTCAACAGAAAAGAAGGTAGCAATCATATGCCATGAGCATCCCCATCTCTACATCTCAGCATATCTGGTGGTTTCAAATGGGGCTCAAAAGACTTTATACTAAAATCTATTTAAAGTTGGCTATGTATAAATAATTTATTATTTGTATCCATCATTGCTACCTGTAGGGCATTCAGAATGGTTTCATAATATAAGAAGCACAAACACGCGTGTGCGCACACATACACACTAAATCAAAATGCAAAGTACATTTTTAAAACATTACTGTTAATAAAGAAAAATCACTAAAATAGGTGATCCATAATATATTTTAAAGCCAGCATCAGTAAAACCTGAGCCATTAAATGCTTGTCAAAAAAGAACATTTTCAATCTGCAATGAAATGAAGACAGCAGGATTCAGAAAAATTTCCATGAAGCAATGGTGCTACCAAGAAGGAACTGTGTCCATGATCAGTCACTTCTTGGTAGCAAAGATAACAAGGCCACTGAATCAGAAATATCTGCATGACAAGGAAACAGTCTTTATGTCAATTATGCCCTAAACCATTTAAATAAGCATTGAACAAAATCCATTAAAAATGGATCAAGTAATAATGTTCTTTGTGAAATATCTTTTTCCCCCTTTACCAGCACTCTTGAAGGCTATTATGTTGATGATGGTCTGCAAGGCCAGGGTATATACACTTATGAAGATGGGGTGGCTCTCCATGGCACATATGTAGATGGCGAACTAAATGGGCCAGCCCAGGAGTATGATGCTGATGGACGGTTGATATTCAAAGGACAATACAAGGATAATATTCGGCATGGAATTTGTTGGATATACTATCCAGTAAGTCTAGTTAATTATTAGCTCAAATATTATATGAGGAAGTGGCAGCATCAGAGAAGGCTGAATGATGATATGGCAGATAGAAAGAGAAAACTTGTGGCATTACAAAGAGAGGCAGCCACAACAACTGTCCTATGTACTGTGTACTGTGTAATGGCCATGTACAAAGGCTTTTGAGAGCATGCAATTATATCCCTTGGCAACCTTTTGACTTTAAAGGGCCTAGATGCTTTTCTGCCTCTGATGCTGTGGTAAGTTATTATTTGGATGCAGGTTACAGAGCACAGATAGAGTATTTTGACCTTGTGTTAGGTGGTGCTGTGTAGATATTGATACCATAGCATGGAGCTATTACTTTTCTAGACTATGACTTCCAGAATTCTCCAGCCAGCATGGAGAACTGAGAGATTTTAGGACTTGTAGTAAAAAAAAAAACCTTTTCCTAATTCTGCTTAAAGTATAAAGTATGTGTGAGTGTAAACTATGATGTGTATTTTTGCAGCCATGTTTATTTTTAGATGTAACTAACATGACAGAATATTCCTTTTTTTTAAACAGGCCTTTCATTCTCCAAAAAATACTTCTGATATATTTATTAAGCATAATTCTTTACTGTCTTTAATTTAGAACCATTATAGCCAAGTTGCTTCTTGTTTTCAGAAATGAATAGCTCTATTCAGGCCACTTAAGCTAGGGACACTCTGCCTAAATAAATACTGAATGGGTTCTATAGTGTCCATGTACATGTTTCAGAACATTCTGTTACAACGGACTGATGTCTCAGCCCCGAAGCAACAAAAACAAGTGTGCTGTTAAACTTCTACATTTTTCTTATATCTTCTGAAAAGTGCAATGTTAAAAGACTGACTATAAATACTTTCCATGGTGTGTTGCACTAATCTCTGGATATTCCTTAGGAACCCCTTTCTAAGCAACCAGAACTAGGAATGTAAAGAATCTTGTCATTCTTGTGACATTAGCAGGTTTTGTCATTAATGCTACTGTTACCTAGTCACTGAAATTATTATCAAAAATACACATGATTATTGTAATCTCCATAATAAACCAATAATGCATCTGAGAAATTGGCTTGGAAACAAACATAGATAGGTTTTATTTTGGATGCACAAACCAAGCACAAAATCCCTAAAGCTCCCATGCAAATTGATATCTATAGTGGTGGTGGTTGTGGTGTAGAGCAGCAGAAGTCAGTGTTAATTCATGTATCTGGTTTTCTGTATTTGGCATAAATATGTTTGGAAGTTTTTTCTCTTTCAGTACAAAAAGTATCGATCTATCCAGGGTTTTATATTAGTAGAAGTGAAGTGTATGAGAAGTGCTAAGGGGGAACAGATGGAGCAGGAAATGGAGAGTAAGAAAATAAAAGTGCAATTGGTACCTATAAAATTGATTCCCCCCATGTTAGCTTTTGCAACAAAAAACAACAGTCCTGTTGCACCTTAAAGATTAGCACATTTGTTGTAGCAAGAACCATTCTTCGGTTGCATGAAATGTAACCTATAAGTATATGAACAGTATTGATACTGTATAGATTGCATATTGTTTAGAACTTTTCCTCTAAAACACATTAAAAATTTCATAATTGTATCAATTTTATGCTTTGCTTTCAGGATGGGGGACACCTGGTTGGAGATGTTAATGAAGAAGGAGAGATGACTGGAGATAAAATAGCTTATGTATACCCTGATGGGAAGACAGCCTATTATGGACAATTTGTAGATGGTGAAATGTTAGAAGCAAAGTTGGCAACCCTTGTATCCATAGAAGAAGGAAAGCCAAAATTTGAAGTACTACCAGGCAGTAAGTTTTCCTCTTGACACACAGTACTGCTGCTTATGTCACGTGTGTATACCCTTCTTGAAGATAACACCAAATAAAAAATGATTTGCTGTTTCTTTGTTTCACTTCTTATGCCTAAAAAAGAAATTTGCAGAATAAAATTTCTTTTAAAAATAACACCATGAAAAACATGATGTCAGTATTGATGTTCATGAGGTGTGGAACATACTATAAAACCAATATAACACCTAGCAAATCAAGCTTGCTCCATCCTCTAGTGTCGCTTCATTTTATGTTTTTACCTGGAATGTGGAAAACAAAGAATGCAAATTTCCTGCATTGTGCAAACTGCGCACACTTCGGATGAGAACCTGTTGAGTGTAAACATAGCGTAACATTTCACCAGCTGTGGGCTTTTGGAGGGAAATGAGCCTGCCAAGTCAGTGGGGAAAGTGGGGTGGAACTGTACCCATACATTAGGGACATAATGGTTCATGTGGGACATAATTTGAATGGTTCAATCATCCATGGTGCACTTGCATGTAGAGATCTGGGAGACCTCCTCATGCCAGTTGGTAAAAGTACATCTATTTTTGGCAAGTGTAGAACCTCCATAGGATTCTGGCTCTTTGTGTCAGTTAAGATTCATTTTATTTACTAATTTTCTTGAAAATATTCATGGGGATGGACCATGATTCTTTCCTAGTTTGTTTGCATAGAGTACATATGTCATCTTTCAGGATAAAGCCCTTCCACTTGCTGACTTAGGGTGGGTAAAGAGCAGCTAGTAGGATATATGTGGTCTTGGGACCCCTCACTTTGGCCCCTGAATTTCCCTAAAGATCCCAATGCTTTTCATGCTGCTTTTTTTGGGGGGGGGTTATTTTATGCCCCCAGATTGAACAAATCAACCCAAAACTGGCCTCAAATATGTCAGCTTACTTCCCATACTGCTAGAGTCCTCCAGCTATTGTTGGTGTTATGTGCCGTCAAGTCATTTGTGGCTTATGGTTTTCTTGGGGGGATTAGTTCAGAGCGGAGCTGCCTTTGTCTTCCTCTGAGTTGCCCAGGAGTTAAAGTCCAATTTTCAAACCACTACTCCATACTGGCTCTGTCTGCCCCCCCCCCCCCCCCCCCCCCCCCCCCCCGAAAAGAAAAGAAAAGAAAAGAAAATTGGCCAAAATGGTGGCCAGAAGTGAAGTGAGGGAATTTCTGGCACTTCAAAATGCAATGATGTGGCTGGTTTGGGTAGTGTGGAGGGGATGTGGTTCCTCCGGCTCCACAGTTGCCCACTTTGACTGTTGATTTAGTTGAGAAAAGAATGATGTAAATGTACATGAAGGAGCCTTGGTGCGCAGTGGTTAAATGCCTGTACTGCAGCCACTCACTCAAAACCATAAAATTGCAAGTTCCATACCAGCGAAAGGGCTCAAGCTCGACTCAGGCTTGCATCCTTCCGAGGTCACTAAAATGAGTACCCAGATTGTTGGAGGCAAATTAGCTTACAGTTATAAACTGCTTAGACACTGCTTAGGCGGTATGAAGTGGTATATAAATGAAGCTTGTTACATGTACCATTCACAAGTGCTATGGGCTACATGTGTTTTGAACGTGGATATAAATATCCAAGAACAAAATGTAAACACAGCTGTAAGAGCCATCTTAGTCTGGGCTGATATCTCAAGTAATTGCTCCAACATTTCCTGTTTCAGCTTTGCTAATTTTAGAAATTTTATTATGGACAAAATACAAAATAAGTACAGACAGCAGAATCTACCTTGCATGTATATATCAAGACCATATATCACTATGTTTCAACGACTTCAACTTCTGGTCATCCTTCCAAACCTGGCCTACATTTTTATGTTCCTTTAACTCTGTTTTTAAAAATTGTGTAACTGTTACACAAAAAAAATTGTGTAGCACACAAGTGTGTATTTTCTTGAATATTTTCCCTTATTGCAACATTATACAGCTATAGGAATTGGGTCTACTGTTGCATAAGGGAAGGAGAACAGGGAGGAGAACAAACTTCTAAGGAAGGAGAAAGCCCCTTGGGCTGCTTGCTTCACCATTGCTTCTATTAATGCCTTTACTGCCAGAATCACTATAATTATGCCTTACAGCAAGTATGTTGCATGTCTTCACTCAAGAGAAAAGAACACTTGCCACTCCTAATTTCTAGATATAATTGTAGACAAAGTTCATTAAAGTCAGACTATGCAAATACAGTGGACCCTTGTATAACAAAATCCGTGTATACTCAAGTCCCATTAAATATAATAACATAGCAAAATGGTGTCCCTTATAAAAAATGGGAAATAAAGGTTTGATATCTGAAATTTATTCTTTTTTTAACATTTTCAAACCGTGTATGCTTGAATCCATGTCTAAAAAATCCGTGTATAAGAAGGGCCAACTGTAATCCCTTCATCTTTCAATCAGCATCCTTTTTCTCTGCTGCTAAGAATTTATTTCATGGAAAATCCTACTATGTGGACTAACTGGTCACTCCCTGTTGCTGTTTTTTAAAAAGGCTTCTCTTGGGCTCAAAAAGATCCAACAACACCCCCAAAACATGGTATATTACTCCTCCCCCCCCCCCCACTCTCTTAAGGGCATCTGGGAGCCCAACATTTATTTGTCTTTGTTTTGCAGGGGATATCCTTCAAAGTTTATTGGCAGGGTAGCCTCCTAACCTCCAAAATGCCCATCCCAGCTTAAACATATGACAAAATAAAAAGGGTGAGGGATATTTAAATTGTGTTTTTAAAAAACCTTTAGAGGTATGATACAACCAGTGGCATCACTAGGGGGGGCACAGAGGGAGCACCATGTGATATCCAAAAAGAGAGGTAACACCCAGTCAGGCCCTCCTCCCACTGCACCCCTCCCAGCTTGCCGAGGTGGCAGAGGGCTCCTCACAAGGATATTCCATTTGTAATTTTAACATTTATTGAAAAAAATAAGTAACTTGTTGTTTTAAAAAGAATATACAGACAAATATATAATAGCAATAACTCTCTCTGTTCGACCCCATTACATCATTTAAGAAATTCCTGTTTAAAGACAGAAATTCCTCCCCTTTCCCAGGCTTCTTTTTAAATAATGTAGTTTGGATTTCTGTGGGTAGGAGCATATGGCTTTTCTTTACTGCACTACTAGGGAAAGACTTGTGAAATGGTTCATAGCAACTGAGGGACTTGCACTTTACATGTTTGCAAAAAACCTTCTTGTCTGGCTTCACTGGCGTTTCAGATTTTGTAAATGTTGTTCAAAGCAAGGCTCTAATTGCATGTATACAGTACTTCTGTACAAAAGCTATTAAAATAAGTTGGGAAGCATTATTTTTAACTTATATGTATATGAATATATCTTTGTAATGAAAAATATGCTTGGAATTACATACAGTAGAGAAGAAAAATAAGAGTGAAATAATTATGTGTAAGCATTATTATATGCTTCTAACACAGGCTGAAATAAGAAAATTCTTTTCTGTCTTGTTTTGGATAGCTAAATTTCCTTACGGATGTGTACTGAATGTAAAACAGTAATAAAAGAGAAATTTGCCTTTTAATATTGTCCATTAATTCCTGTACTGGTTTATTTTTAGGCCCAGTATACAGTTTTGATAAATCTACTTCATCCTGCATTTCTACAAATGCACTTCTTCCTGATCCTTATGAATCAGAGAGGTAGAATATTTTTATGTATATAATTTCAGCCATATGCATAAAGATTTGCAAAGAAACTATTTGGTGCTTGTGCTTCACATTTTAGGATGCCATTCAGCAACACTTTATTCCTTGGAATGGCAATAAGGACCACATAAGAGATAAATTGCTGGATAAGTTACCTTTTTAATTTGATAATTGTCTTGCATATTCAGTTGAAATGTTTTTCTTAAAACACCTGGATTAGCATGAAAAATCTGTAACTATGAGAGACAGCTGTCTGGGAGTTAATTGTCCTTTTAACAGTGTTTTTAAAGGAACTTGCAAGTAGAAGAATGAAAAATCATGGCACAACTGAAATTAAGGGGTAGTAGTGTTCCCAGGTCAGGACTACTCTAGGCCCTGAAATTTCAGGGCCAAAATCTGAGACCTAGGAAATGGGCTCTACTGAGGTTTCAGGAGGTATCCCATAGCATTGCCATTAAACATGGCATTTTAAGCATCAACTACTGTTGCAGTATGTTATTCAAATAATTTAAAAACACATCTAACAAGTGGGAAAAATTTATATACACGATTTTTAAGGAAGCACTCTTTCCCTAAGATATTTCTCTTTTCCCTTGTGGACTGGAGAAAAAGGTCCAGGTCCAGGCCCTGAGACCTGTCAAGCCCAATGGGATGCAGGATAGCTACAAAGAAGTAGTTTTTCTTCCTCCCCCTCAAAACTAACCCTCTTCTTTGGTTGGATAGAGGACTTCAACATGTGGAGTCAAGACGGGGGGAAATACTTAAGGGAGCCCAGCCTCATGTAGAATAGGAGTGGAGAACTTCTTTCAGCCCAAGGTCTGCATTTAGTTTGAGAGAAGAATTTGTGGGAGGTGGTAAGCTGCACATTCCATTGGCAATTGGGACTAATGGCAAAAAGGTGGAACCAAAATTGCAGTAGAATTTATCTTAAATCTCTTACTAGCTAAGCCTTTGGAGGGGCATTTCATTCTTTAAGAATCGGGAAAACATACAAAAACTGGGAAGCTACTGCAAGCTACTGCATGGGAAAGGTGGCAGGGTCACTTAGATAAATCCAAAGGTTTTGTGCCACGGGTGTCCTTATCCCATCCAGAAAGTACAAGTAAAAGGGATCACGTGAAAGGCTTTCTCACTACATCACACTGATCCTGTCATGTCCTGTCAGTGAAGTGGAATTGCATTAACAAGATGTTCCGATAATACCAAATGATGGGAAATGAGGGGGAAATTCCACTTCATTCATGGGACAATTCCACTTCATTCATGGGATCAGTGTGCTGTAGAAAGCCTTTCACGTAGTCACTTTCACTCACACTCTCTGGACGGGATGCTGTCCAGATAAGCACGATTTAGTGTGAAAGCACTTGCCGCAATCGCACAAGAAGCACGGGATAGGGACAGGACAATGACGTCCCATCTCCATGTAATAAAGTCCTAAGCCTGTGTCTTACCCTTGTGGTAAGATAAAGTATTGACATCCTACTATTCCTTTATTGAGATGCAGAAGCTTTGTCACATTTGATATCTGTACTCACATATATTCCTATGGTCCAGTTCTGTTTCCCATTCTATTTTCTGTGGTCCATTTGTCTAATGAGCTGAATAAAAAAACTATAAATCCTGAGTCCTATGCTAGGAGTAAGGCATGATATAAATACAATAAATAAATGTTTTTATAACAGAATTCTATATTCTATAACAGTATACTAATACTATGCTGATACACTTAGATATCATGCTGATACATTAATATTTAGCTATATCCTAATTTTTAGAGCTTCTTCTTCTGAATAAAGTTGTTGACATCTATATTTATTCTTATCCTGTATTTAACATCCCATATTTTTCTGCTGCTGTTTTGGTTAATGACCAACCTAAAATATTAGTTATTGAATTGAAGAATCTTGCTTACTAACCTCTATATTCACATAATTTCCCTACTGAGTTTTAGACAGTGCTAACATTGATTTGATTATTTGTTTAAACAGGAGTTTGGAGTCCCAGTGCCTTTGATCATATCCTGGTGATGATGCTTGATGCTTGGGCTTCCATCTGGATAGTAAAATGTTCCTTTTCTATTAAACACTATCCCAAAATCAATATTTTTCAAACAGGATTTTGCTTGTGGATTCTCAGATGTACACAAATTGATATAACCTGTTTTAGAAATATCAGAGTGCATAGAAAGAGTAGCAGTTATAACACTGTTATTTATTTATTGTTCTCTTTTATTAGGGTATATGTTGATGTATCGCTCATTTCCAGTGCTGGAGAAGGGTTATTTTCTAAAATAGCAGCTGAAGCTGGCACAGTTATGTCCTTTTATAATGGTGTACGAATTACACACCAAGAGGTAACTATAACACTTCCTTATAGAAATGTTCCTGTTGTTTATTATTTCCACTATACTAGCATTAAGTTCACATTTTCTATTGTTTTACAAGGATTGGGTATAACTGGTGTAGCTATTTAGGAAACTCGCTAATATAAGGAACATACTGTATAAAGATGTCTAAATAACCACACACAGCTCTGGAATGAACAGGTCTTTTGTTTGCTGAATCACATATGGGGAGAAGATAGATCTTGATCTGCATTTGATCAGAAAGGATTTTTCACTCCTGAATATTTAATAAAATCATTCCCTGACACCTAAATTAAACTTCTGAAATGAGGAGAATCTGAATTTCTGGTCGTAGAAGTCATAAAAATAAGAGCAATTTTTTGTATAAGTCCTTATTGGGTCTCTCTAAGGTTTCTAGTAGTAAAATAAGAGGCTCAACAGACCACCCCTTTGGAGCAGCCTGCAGCCTTTCCTTGCCAGATCAGGGCCAGGGCAACTACATGCTGCAGCCCTGATCTGGCCATTCCACAGCACAAAAAGAAGTTGCAAAAACAGCTCCTTGTTGCACCATGGAAAGGGCACCTCTGCTGCTGTGGCAGCACTTTCCAGCACTGCTTTTGGCATGCATCATCTGGACGCAGCACCAAAGGAGCACCATGCACCAACTGCCATGAGGCTGGGCACACGGCGTGATGCTAGTGTAAGGACAGCATCAGGCTGTGCGTCATGCGGATGCCATGTCCCCACTCTTCCCCCAGGCCGGCATTTAATGCCAGTCTGTCAAGGCCCTTAGTAGCTTACAAAATCCTCAAGAGGTAAGAACACTCAATTTCACACAGAATTAGATTTGCCACAGATATGCTTCCAGCTAAATATCATATTCATTTTCAGAACTGTTTTGTTAAGTTTTTTTCCTTCTCATCCAGTGATAGTGAACTACTTTAGCAAATCTGCTACAAATGTGCTATGAAATTGACTTTCTGTTGTGTATATGTAATGAAGAAAGGGGAACACACACTTCCAAATGGACACTCTATGTGCTACCAGTGAAAAGACGTTCTGCAATTATTCGTTCCTTTCCTTCTTAACATTTTTGTGGAAAGAAAAAGGATGGAAAAATTGGTTGGAAAATATTGGAGGTTTAAGAAGAGGATTTCCTTACAATCCTTCATAAAATTACAACAAAAGCCTGGTATGGAAATACCATAGGGATGGGTGGATTAGGGGAGATTTTCCATTGTTAAAATTATTGAAGTGGCATAGCCTCTTCTCTGGGATCTGACTTTATTAATTTATTTAAATTATATTCCGCCTTCCTCCCAGTGAAGGGCCCAAGAACTTATTGTTACCCACACTTGCCAGATGGTTGAGTGTCACTCATAAACTCATAGAATCATAGAATCAGAGAGTTGGAAGAGACCACAAGGGCCATCCAGTCCAAACCCCTGTCATGCAGGAACTCTCAAAGCATCCTCGACAGATAGCCATCCAGCCTCTGTTTAAAGACTTCCAAGGAAGGAGACTCCACCACTCTCTGAGGGAGTGTGTTCCACTGTCAAACAGCTTACTGTCAGGAAGTTCCTCCTAATGTTGAGGTGGAATCCCTTTTCCTGCAGCTTGCATCCATTGTTCTGGGTCCTGTTTGTTCCCTCCTCAATATGACATCCCTCCAAATATTTAAACAGGGCTATCATATCACCTCTTAACCTTTTCTTCTCCAGGCTAAATATACCCAGCTCCCTAAGTCATTCCTCATGGCTTCCAGACCCTTCACCATTTTAGTTGCTCTCCTTTGGCCATGCTCCAGTTTCTCCACATCCTTTTTAAATTGTGGTGCCCAGAACTGGACACAATATTCCAGGTGAGGCCTGACCAAAGCAGAATACAGTGGCACTATTACTTCTCTTGATCTAAACACTATACTTCTATTGATGCAGCCTAAAATTGCATTAGCCTTTTTAGCTGCCGCATCACACTGTTGACTCATGTTCAAGTTGTGGTCTACTTGGACTCCCAGATCCCTTTCACACGTAGTCTCGTTCAGCCAGGTGTCCCCCATCCTATATCTGTGCATTTCATTTTTCCACCCTAAGTGTAGTACCGTACATTTCTCCATGTTGAATTTCATTTTGTTAGCTTTGGCTCAGCTTTCTAGTCTATTCAGGTCATTTTGAATTTTGATCCTGTCCTCTGGGGTATTAGCTATTCCTCCTAATTTGGTGTCATCTGCAAATTTGATAAGTATGCCCCCAATTCTGTCATCCAGGTCATTGATAAAGATGTTGAATAGCACTGGGCCCAGGACAAACCCCTGTGGGACCCCACTGGTCACTTCTCTCCAGGATGAAAAGGAGCCATTGTTGAGCACCCTTTGGGTTCAGACGGTCAACCAGTTACAAATCCATGTAACAGCTACCTTGTCTAGCCCACATTTCCCTATCTTGTTTGCAAGAATGTCATGGGAAACCCTGTCAAAAGCCTTACTGAAATCAAGATATACTATATCCACAGCATTCCCTTCAACTACCAAGCTGGTAATTTTATCAAAGAAAGAGATTAGATTTGTCTGGCATTACTTGTTTCTCTGAAACCAATGTCGACTTTTTGTGATTATGGAATTGCCTTCTAAATGTTCACAGACTCTCTCTTTAATGATCTGCTCTAGAATCTTTCCTGGTATTGATGTCAGACTAACTGGACGATAATTGTTGGGATCCTCCTTTTTTCCCTTTTTGAAGATGGGGACAACGTTTGCCCTCCTCCAGTCTGCTGGGACTTCTGTTCTCCAGGAGTTTTCAAAGATTATTGTCAATGGCTCCGATATTACATTTGCCAGTTCTTTTAATACTATTGGATGTAGTTCATCTGGTCCTGGAGACTTAGGCCTGTTACAAACGGACACCCTAGCACGGACTCAGTCTGTACTAGGGTTAGAAAGGGGCATCTCTTCCAGACGCCCCTAACCCTAGTACGGACTGAGTCTGTATGAAATGGCGGCGGCCGTTCCACACAGCCGCCGCCATCTTGACGTAGCGGATGCACTGCATCCGCACATCGCACCCCGGAAATGATGCCGCGAGTGTGCGCTTCGGCACTTGCGGCGTCTCTTCTCGGGTACAGGAAGGAGCGTGATTTTCGCGCTCCTTCTTTGCAGAGTCCGGGAACCACGCCGTTTGGCTGCTGCGGTTCCCGGACACTGCAACCGGCGGCAGCAGCAGGCCGCCGCTTTTCGGCGGTGTGTAACCCACCTTATATTCATTTAGATTAACAAGGCATTCCTGTACTATCTCTTTGCTTATTCTGTGCTGAAAATCCCGTTCTGTCCTCTGCTCCATTATCCTCAGGTTGAGTACCCTTTTCCTTTTCTGAGAACACAGAGGCAAAGAAGGTGTTGAGTAATTCTGCCTTTTCTCAGTCTTCTGTTAGCATTTTGCCATCTTCTCCACACAGTGGCCCTACCATTTCCTTTTTCTTTCTTTTGCTGCAGACATATCCAAAAAAGCCCTTTTTATTGTTCTTAACCTCTCTAGCAAGCCTGAGTTCATTCTGCACTTTAGCTTTTCTGACTTTACCCCTACTCGTGCTCACTATTTGTTTGAATTCCTCTTTGGTGATTTGCCCATTTTTCCATTTCTTATACATGTTCTGTTTAAAACGTAGCTCAGTTGAAAGTTCCTTAGTCATCCATCCTGGTTTCTTGAGACATCTCCCATTTTTCTTTCTCACTGGAACTGTTTGAAATTGTGCCTTCAGTATCTCCCTTTTGAGAAATTCCCACCCATCCTGAACTCCCTTCTCTTTTAGTATTCCTGACCATGGGATCACCTCCAGTATTTCTCTAAGTTTACTAAAATCCGCTCTCCTAAAGTCTAGAATGCGTGTCTGACTGTGCCTGGCTTCTCCTTTCCACTATATAACATACTCCAGGAGAACATGGTCACTTCCACCTAATGATTCCACCACTTGCACCCCATTAACCAAGTCATCCTTGTTGGTTAGGATCAGATCTAAAATAGCTGACCCCCACGTTGCCTCTTCCACCTTTTGTACAATGAATTTTCTCCGAGGTAAGTGAGGAATTTGCTAGACCTTGAGGATTTGGCTGAGTTTGAATACCAGCAAATATCAGGATAGTTGTAGTCCCCTATCACTACTACATCTTTCCTTTCTGAGTGTGTAGTCATCTGTTCTAGAAAGGCGTAATCAAATTCCTCTGTCTCACTGGGGGGTCTTTAGTAGACTCCCACCATAACATCCTTGTTTACCCTCCCCTTTAATTTTTATCCAGATGCTCTCCACCTTGCTGCCAGTATTGATGTCTTGGATCTCTTCACTGGTATAAATATCTCTGACACATAGTGCTATTCCTCCTCCTTTCCTGTTTGGCCTGTTTCTCTTAAAAAGGTTATACCCCTCTATTTCCACATTCCAATCATGAGACTCATCTCACCAGGTTTCAGTTATGCCTATTATATCATATTTGCTTTGTTGTACTAGGAGTTCGAGTTCATCTTGCTTATTTCCCATGCTTTGTGCATTAGTGTAGAGCCATTGCAGACCATGGGACCTCTTTACTTGCTGCCTGTGCAAGTTTTTTTGCCTCCCACTGTTGGGTACTTACACTATTTGTTTTGTTTTCTCTATGTCAGTTTGACTATTTTCTCCATCCCTTTTGTCTTCCATAATATTGTCTCCCTCCCCCACGGAACTCAGTTTAAAGCCCTCCTGATCAAATTCTTGAGACTGTTGGCAAAAACATTTCTTCCAACTGGTGTGAGATGCAACCCGTCCGTTGTCAGACCCCCCCCCCCATGGAACCGCAGCCTATGATCAAAGAATCCAAATTATTCTCAGCGGCACCATCTGCGGAGCCAGTTGTTTACATCTGCTATTTTCCTCTCCCTTCCTGGACTATGCCCTTCATCTGGCAGAAAAGACGAGATGACAACTTGTGCATCCATTTCTTTCAAGAGCCTCGTAATGATGTTCTGAAGGCTGTGTCTTGCAGTATCATTGGTTCCCACATGGACCAAAAGGAAGGGGTATTGGTCAGTAGGCTTGACCAGTCTTGTCAGCCTGTCTGTCATTGCTTTATAATATCTTTCAGAATATGTAATATAAGAAATACATGTAACATTTTATATTTGACAGAAATACAAAGCTAATGCTGCAGTACCTTTTATTTTGAATGTCAGGTGGACAGCAGGGATTGGGCGTTGAATGGAAACACAATATCCCTTGATGATGAAACAGTCATAGATGTACCAGAGCCCTACAACCATGTATCCAAATACTGTGCCTCCTTGGGGCACAAAGCAAACCACTCTTTCACACCAAACTGTGTTTATGACTCGTAAGTATTGAGCTTTTATTTGATACCAGGTGCCACATTTGAAATGTCAGAATTGTGCCCAGCAATGCACAGGTTTAATCTAGTGTACAGCTGAAAACAAGGAAAGCATTTTTGGAGGAAGACATTGTCTTTGGAAAGATAACTCATGCTTTTTTCTTTCTTTCTTTCTTTCTTTCTTTTTTTTTTGAAACCCAATGTTTTTGCTGTGTTGTGCAATCTAAGAGAAGGACTTCTTTTGCAGAAGATGCTAAAATGAACTTATATGTAAAAAAAATTAACCGTGGCCCAAAACAAATGGGCCAAAAGCACCACCTTCAGGCCAGTCTGGGGGCATGATGTTCACATGGTGCGTGCACCCAGACTGAGCTGGAGCTGTGCTGTGGCTGCCTAAAGCGGCCCAAACTCAGCCACTAAAGCAGCATGAAGAAAATGCCCCTTGCAGGCAGTCCGTTGTGGCAAGTAAGTGCTTTGAGGCCTTCTTTTTGTGTCCCGGAAAAGGCGCCATAGGTGTGCTCACACGCCATGATGATGCTCCTTGTGCACAGCACCATTTAGTCACACACAATGCATCATGGTGTACACCGTGTAGACAGGTGCGCACCAAGATGTCGCCTGGGCAGTGCAGTGAGGCCCTCACTGTGCCTAAAGGCTAGCACAAAGTGCCCGTCTGTAAAGCCCCATAAAGAGCTTTTTACAATTTAGACTTTTGGGAACACTGTTGAATAATAGTACTGGTAAAAGATATGTAGGGAGGGGGAAGGTATGAAGAGACTTACGAATAGTGTGCAAAATGGCATGAGTTATCCACTTCAGTAATGTAACACTTACAATGCAAGAGTTATTTCTTAGGAACACTTAAGAAGTAATTGCCTCCAAGGCTAGTCACTTTGCACATCCTCTGCAGTTCTATTGTTAAAAAGCTGTTTATATCAAGCAAATATTTTACTCTTTATAAATTATCTGCTGTTCTATAAACCTCATGAACATTGTGGAACTGTGCTTCTATAGCATGTTATTCTGAATTTCTATACTCAGGTGTCAAGTGGAGAAAGTCATATATATATATATATATATATATATGAAAAGAAGGCAAGATGATTCTACTCTACCCCAAAAAGTTAATTGTTGTTAGCTGAAATCCAACGAATTGCAGAACTTGTGTGTCTGTATAGAGAGTCTAAAACTTGTACTTCTTAAACAGCAATTTCCCACTGAAATTTCTATGGGGGAAAAATGCTTCCACTTGTGAAACAAATTAGACTTTCAAGATCAGGTTATGATTTGTCAACGGGATCATCATTTTTAAAAGAATAAAACCTCCCACTGGACATGTCTAAAGTTCTAGCTCTTTCAGTCTTATCTCATGTATACATATTTAAAAAGCATTGGAGTAAATGGAACATTTTCATGACACCATAAATTTCTTTTAAGCTGTTCTGGATTCAAACTCTTTTAGTCACATGCCTTGCTAGTACATGCTGACATGGTTGCCCCTTTGCAATTTAATACTTTGATTTAGAACATCCACTATGTCTGGAAGAATCAGATTCAACTTGGATAAGGTTGCAGTGGCCCTAAAGAGAAATGTGAGCCTTGGTTAGAATTTGAAAAATTACTTTTTTGCAGTACAAGTTTTAGAATCTCCCAATCACCATTCTGGTTGGGGATGGTGAGAACTGTATTACAAAAAAAGTAACCTTTCCAAGCTCTTGGGTTGGAAAAACAAAGTTAACAGTTAGTATTCTATTTTTTTACTGGATCAAGATGTTTCTGAAGACATACATAGGGAAAATGTATAACTTTTATGAGAACAGTTAAATAATTTGGGCCCCTGCCCTTTGATAATAATACTGTATGCCTCCTTATTTTCTAGAATTATTCATCCTCGATTTGGCCTGATTAAGTGCATTCGCACAATTAGAGCTGTGGAGAAAGATGAAGAATTAACAGTGGCGTATGGATATGATCATAATTCCACTGGACAAAATGGGCCGGAAGCACCTGAGTGGTACTTAGTAGAACTGAAAGTTTTCCAGGCATCCCAGAAAAAGTGAAATGCAAAACAGCTTCCATGTTCAGAATACTGGATCTATGCACTACCCTTGTTAACTGGAATCAGGACCGCCAGGGATTGTTCTGGAACCCTTCACTCTGTGTCAGAGAGAGGTGGCTTGTTTTTTTAGCATACTAACAGTTTGAACTGTTACCCTAGAACAATTTTTAAAACATTAGCCTGTGTTGTGAAATAACTATTTAATACGCTATAGAAAAGTGTAATTTTCTTTGGCAACCATTCTGTATCACTTGCAAACTTGTTGAAATCTAGAAGGGTATAAAAAGGCTGGGGATTTTGCCTACACCCACAGTCTAGTTGTAACTGTGCAACTGTATTTTGTATACTTGCCATTTTGTGATGGTAATAGAATTGTGATGTTTTTAATATTCTAGAAAAGTAGCATCATTTTTGCTCTTAAAACTTTTGAGATGAATGTTTTAGAGCAGTTTCTGTTGTGGTGCACAGGAGGCGGGCCTTTGCAACTCCGCCCTATCTCTAACACTGTCATTTTCTTAAGAAAACATACACCGCACAAAAGGTTTAAGCAACAATGTTACATGTAGGTTTTTATGGCTCAGTGGATAAATTAATTTTAGAAATGTGCCTAAGGAAATGGTAGCCGGTGGAACTTTAATTATGATAATCACACTCAAATAACTTCTTCTTGTGTGGTAGGTGTGTGTATGTGTGTGTATGTGTGTGTGTGTTGGTGTGTTTGTTTTTTGTTTTTAATTAAAAACTTAAAAGCAAGAGAGAGGGTAAATATAATCAGTGTAGATACAAGCATGTAAGATTACAACAAGAGATTTCTTGCTTGCTAAATGTTCCTTCTATGATTCTGTGATCCTTCTCCTTTCTTGCCTTGAAGTGGCAGGTTGATGGGATCTGAGAGAGAGGAATGCTAAACAGGGCTAGATTTGATGGACTTCAACAGATTACTAACCAGAGAAATTGCACATTGGAGCCCTGTTTATTTTATGTTATATAATATAAAATGTTAATTTAAGAGGGATTTAAAAGGTTAAAGGTTTAAAAAAAACTTGAATGTAAAGCTAATTACATTTATGTATGTGTCAAATACTTTATTCTTAACTAGCTTTTATTTGTTATCAGCAAAACCATATGGGAAGTAAGATTTCAAAGATCTGCAGGTCAGTTATAATGTTGGCATTTAAAAATATATATTTCTAAATATTTGCAATAGATTAACAAATCATGCGCTTGCTACTGCTGATACTATCTGGAATGTGTTCACTTGATCACCTGCCATGAGGGGGAAATGGCTTTTAGACTGTAATGCTGTACACAGTTATCTTACAAATAAGGCCATTGAGCTCAAGGGGAGTGATTTCTGAGGACATGTGCGTAATTGTATTGTCAGTTCTCCTGCAAAGGGGGAAAATACTGTTACATATGTTCTTTACCAAAAGCGGGGTGGGTAAAGTGAGGAGCAAAGTACAGAATTAAATACAAAAGAACATAAGATAAAAACAAAGGCTTTTCAGAGAGTATTGAAAAGGCATATAGGTTGACAAATTGAATTCTTTTGTCCCTATAATAGATTTCCAGAGAAACATGTTTGCAATTTACAATTTTATTAAAGTTTACTAATTTATTTATTTTTGTTACATTTGATACTTGTGCTTGCTTTCTTTTCCTCTCACTTTATGTCATTCACTATTCCTTAACTAACATTTTAGTACATAATAAATTTAGAACTTAAAAATAAATGCAAAAGGATTAGGCGTTCAACATAGAAATTGCATAGGGATCAGTGAAAAAGAGGAAATAGTGATGGCAAGCGATGTCTTCCCTACCAATGAAATGGAGAAGCTGCTCTGAGTTTGGTCCAAACATTGAAATTAACTATTTGGAGTGCTGAACCTTATCCAAAAATAGGATCAGCACTTTTGATAACTCTTTTAAGGTATGGTCTAGATCCCAGAGTGGATTTCTTACACTACTGACATAGAAACCACCAGCCAGTATTCGAAGGCAGTGGTTTCAAACTGGAAAGTAAATCACTGTGACTCACTTGCAGAGGAAACTTTATTTTTTTATCACCTTTAATTCAAATGAATTTAAATACAGGGTCTTCCCAGTTGTGATGTTTAGACTCACAAAATGAATTAGCTTTAGAAAAATGTTTTTAAATGTCTGTCTAATATTTCACAGCAAAAAGACTGTGAGCGAAAGTTTTGTCAGTTTTCCAGCTTTTCCCTTAAAACTCAGCCTCAGAGGATGGCAATGGCAAATCCCCTCTGAAGAGATTTGCCAAGAAAATCCCATGATAGGATCACCTTAGGGTTGCCATAAGTTAGAAATGACTTAAAAGCACACAACAACAACTTCAGCCATTTGTTTCATTAGCTAAGCTGGGCCTTCAGAAGCTGACCTGACCCTCACTCATTGAAGGCTGAAATTCTAATGCTGCTTTTACAAACTAGTACAAAACCAAGATGGAAAGTGGATTGATGATTTTTAAATACAAGCACTAAAAAAATAGCTATTTCTGTTTGTTTATGAAAATATTTGCAGATGAGTATTACTAATTTTAAAAGCCCACTTTCTGGATTTTAGTTCAGTGAGATTATTCAGTAGCCAGGGAAGAGAGATTCCTTCAGTGATCATGATGTTCCATTAGACATAAAACTTCATATTCTGTGTTTGTAGTCCTAAACCCACTTATTGGTGAGCAAGTCTTATTTAATTCTTTAGGACTTATTTCTGAATAAACCTGTATAGGACTATATATAGTATTACAGGTGCAGTCTGTGCATATTGAGACCCCTGTTAAGATACAGAAATACTAGCCTAATTGTAAAGTCGAAGGCTTTCATGGCTGGCATCCATAGTTTTTTGTGGGTTTTTTGGGCTATGTGGCCATGTTCTAGCAGAGTTTCTTTCTGACGTTTCACCAGCCTCTGTGGCTGGCATCTTCAGAGATGCCCCTCCCCTCATAGTAGAATATGTAATATGTATCATGTTTTCCGCATGAAAATCCAACCCCTGTACCTTCACATTACTATAGTACACTTTGTAGTCTATCCTAACCATTGGGATGTGCCCTGAGCTAGACATTTCTCTATTTTTTTAAAAAAAAACTTTTAAATATCTAGTGTCACATACTATTCTTTTTCAAATTTCTTCTGTTGCTTTCTAGAGACTGACAGTTCTCTGTTGAGTCTGTTAATATGTAATTGTTAAAAAGTACAGTATGTTCACAAGGTATGTGGCCTTTGCTGGAATATGGGCAAGATGATCTGTTTTACCGCTTACATTTTATGTTCTGATAGGGACACTTCTAGATTGCAGATCTCTTGTGAATCCATCAGACAAATGTTCATCAGTATATTTTAAAAAAAAAAACTTCCAGGAAAAGAAAATGCTGAAGTTGCCTTTCCAACCTGTCTCATAGCCTGTTTTCAGAAGTAGAAAGTGCTTAGACTACCTACCGGTAAATCTGCTTTGCAGAAAGTTGAATCAACATTGTTCTGTGTACATTTTTCTCTTTTTGCTTTATAGCTGCTTTCTGGATATTTGACAATTGCAGTGGAGTTTCCTTTCCACTACCACCAGCTTTAATATCTTCTATAATGCAATACTAATCAAGTAGTACCATATCATATTCTTGTTCTTTGGTATGTGCAGTTTAACCTTGGTTTCAGCAAAATGATGGGTTTCCTGCAAAACAGCAAAACCTGCATAATTATACTGTGTGTTAGTGATATTCTTTTGAAGCAGGGGAAAACAAGAGTGGCTTAATGGGGACAGATGTTGGTTCTTATGAATGTTTGCCGTCTATATTGCAGGGCAGAGCAGAGCATTCTCTAGTATTTTCATGTAACTTTGATGCTGACATCCTGTATTGGGAAACATGGTACTTCCCTAAATAGGACATACAAGACTAATCAATTAAAAGTTGATAGTTGCTTTGATTTTCCAATAAGAATTGCTTTGCCAGATCAGATCAAGATCCATCTTATTTGGCATTGTACTCTCCATTAGTGGGCAGCTAGGGATCTCTGACAAGTCATTTGGGAATGATGGCCATTCTCAAGATCTCTTTGACTTCTAAATATGGAGGTTCTGTCCAACTGAGATTTTGACTTCCATAAAGAAGCATTTACTTTTAGGATCAGTTATAGCCAATGTCAATGCATGGCCAATGCCTGTTGGTATTTAAAAACACACAAGTTGTAATTAAGTATGGTAGGAACTCTGTGTGTGCAATGGCCCATTTCAGAAAGAAGCTCCTTCTTACTTTCATCCAGATTTATTTATGAAGCAGCTTGTGAGATGGAAAACTGGATGGCATTGTCTATTTGAAATCCCAAGAAGATGATTCTTGTACATATGCTCTGTTTGACTTTCAGTAAGCTTTTATTTGCAAAATTGGGGGCAGTGACTTTTTCTCTTCAGTGAATGTACAATTTCCAGTAACAATTAGTTATGTAAGTGGCAGGTGCTATAAAATCCTTACCTGAGAAGAAATAAGTCTGTAGAAGCAAAACTGGCAAAAGTCAGCCAACATGAAAAATACAATAATGGAAACTTAAAGGGGTATAATATACAGTACAATCACCCTCCCCTCTCACTCTATTCTGCAGACATTTCCCCCTGTAAATAAACAGTATCTTGGTAAGCTCTTTTAAAGGCCACTACAGATCTTTTTCTTTTTCAAGCAAGTTCTACCTCCATGTTCTGGGAAGCTGAGCTCAGAATTAGTAGAGTCTTTAATAATTTCTAAATCATTTTAGTTTGTAATGTTGTAGCACTGTATGCACACAGTACTTTTTAAAATAATTTCTGCACAAGACCAGAGTAGACATAGTTAGGGTTTGGCAGTGAGTCTAAATAGTATAAAGTAGATGAGAAAATAATAAAATGCACTTGTTTTTAAGCACAAAGTATCCCCCCCCAATATAGTGATGGCTCTTTATCTCTGCTTAAGTTCAGCTGCTGTAAGCTCTTTCCTTGGTTTACATGGAGAAAGTACTAAGGTGGTTTCATCTCTTTCCTTAACATTTTGTGTTAATGACTGTAAAACTGAAGCAGTCTGTGTTCTCTTTTTCTGCCCAGGGATTCTGTGACTCTCGTTTGTGTGTGTGTGTGTGTGTGTGTGTGTGTGTGTGTATTATTTTGTACTATTTAGATTCACTGCCAAAACCTAACTATATCTACTCCATATAAACCAATATATATATAAAAATGCCTTCCAGTTTATGTAAAAGATTGATCTTAGAAGGTTCCTGCCATCCCACTAATGGAATTGTATATGTTTTTAAGGCCCTTGGGGTACAGTATGTTTAGCTGTACCCAGACAAACCCTCAGGTAGCAGGTGCTCCCAATCTGCCTTTAAGGCTGTTGTCATTTGTCTGAAAAATGTTACTAGTATCTAAGATAATGGCATGACCTTTACTTCTAAATATCCATGGGGAGTACAGTCGCCCCTCCTAACTTGTGGATCTGGGATCCGCGCCCTCGAATATCTGCAAAAGGCCGACCTCTGCTATTTCCAATGGCACACACACCTGGCATGCACCCAGGGGCACGCCCCATTCAACCCTATGAAGCTTGAATATGCACAAGCCTCCATTTTCACTCCATGAAAATGGAGGACCAACTGTACTAACATAGCAACTTTTCTTGTGCTAAACTTAGGGGCTGTACAAACAGCTCTGAAGGGGCGTTCTCTAGCCACCCATTTTTCAGCTGGATCGGGGCTGCAGCAACCTCATGCCGCAGCCCCGATCTGGCCTTCTGAGGGTACAATAGCCACAGTGGCACAACTATATGATGCCCCTTTGGTTCTGCGTCATCTGACCACAGAACTGGAGGCGCATCATAGCACTGCACGCCATCTGGAGCAGCGCATGGCATCAAGGTGCCCTGGGGGCGGTGTTGGGTGTGCATCATTAGGACACTGCATCCCGACTCTGCCTCCAGGCCGGCCTTTCAGACCAGTCTGTACAGGGCCTTAATCTAGGACAGAAATAAGCACACAGGCCATATTTGATAGACACATTTTCTATCACATTCCCAAGCATTTACCATGTGATGACTGTATGAAAATATGATCTTTCTGGATATATGGGTGAAGAGTAGATGTGTGGAAAGGCCCTGGCAAGCCAAACTTAATCAATGGTTCATTGATTGTTGCCTGTCAGTATCTGGTGCAGTTACTACTTGGTGAAGGGTTAATGTTCCCTAGTTGTTTCATCATTGTCTGAATTATGGGACTGAATTATTTTTGCAAACATTTTTTCCACAAAACTAAAATATTTGCAAAGCATCTGTAACAGAGCATTGCAGACTGATGGCCAATGTCATCAAAGTAGGTTTGATTGTGTAA
Organism: Sceloporus undulatus; assembly: GCF_019175285.1. Taxonomy (NCBI): domain Eukaryota; kingdom Metazoa; phylum Chordata; class Lepidosauria; order Squamata; family Phrynosomatidae; genus Sceloporus; species Sceloporus undulatus. The sequence goes on from NC_056526.1 coordinate 150,679,872, forward strand.
TAATATTCTAATATAATTTAATCTGTCGGAGGTAAATTAGTTCTAATGTCATAGTTGCAACAGAGCTGCTGTTTAGGCATGCTAAGTTATTATCTCATGGGTAGGTCAGTTGCTAGATGCTTGCATTGGTCAGAGGTTTTAAATGTAATCATTTCTTATTGTCATTTCTCTCTGCAGCAAGATGGTCTTGTGCTTCCTAACAATTTTTTTCTACTGAAAATTTACCAGACTGGGGTGGGTTGGGGACACACAGGACTACAGTACTGCATATTTAAATACAATTAAATATGCAAGCCATAAGATTATGGACAAGAGGCAGGGTTTATTTTACAAGACTTTTGAGTGCGTATGCATGTGTATAAGAGTTGTATGGAAAATATTTTTATGAAAGACTGTATATATAAAATATTACTTAGCCTATAATTGCATCTGTAAATGTTTTTATTAAGAAAAATATGGAAGTCCAACCAGAAAGAAAATCTCTTAAAGTACAGAAATTAATAAGTAATATAGTTGGAGAGAGTGTTTTATATAACTTCTGGATTTTTAATGCCATCTTTGACATTTCAAAACTTTGCTTCCTGCTGTTTCATATTCAGTGAAAACAGTAGGCCATATGTTAAAAGTAGTGTTAATTGATAGTTAAAAATAAGAAAACTGTTATTTAAAATGTTCACTTTTTCAGGATTGTAGATAGTTTTGCAGTCTACATCAGATATGGAGCCAGTTTGGAAATGCATGAATTCTAATAAGGCAGACTTATAAAAAGAAGTAGAAGACGCCGTTTGCTTTGATTCAAAGCTTAGATACCTTAATATAATATATGAGAGTACATATAGCACTTTGATTTTGGGGTCACTGAATCTATTTGTAGCATTAAATTTAATTTTTAAATGTTTTATTAGTCAATAACATGCTGTTGACATCATGCTCATCTGAAGAGAGAAATGCATGTGATGTGAAATTATTTTAAACAAGTTAATTAACTCCTTCTGGTAATGGTAGTAAGAAATAAGTTAAAATTACAGGTAGCTTTAGGGGTAAAGAATGATGTTTTATTATACTTGATAATGAAATTACCTCTAATCAGTAAAACATGATTGAAAAATCTAATATGATTTCTATATAGTAGAAAGATATGGTGAGAGATATGATGAGAATTGGTATAGGCAGGAATTTATATCAAACCTTCAACCATTTTCAACCTGTTTTTGTATTATTTAAAAACAACACTGCAATAACATATATTTATAGATCATTGAGTGTTGCCTAGGAAGCGTCATCTGATTTTCATTTGTTCTCCTGGAATGTACCTGGTTGATGAAGGTCATATAATCTGGAGTTTCTAGATGTTTACTCCAAATTTGATGTGGGCTTTCTGTGGGAGATATGGATGTGCAATTACAAGAATCCTGATACAACTTGTTATTCCCAGCTAAATCATCTCTATATGATTCCCCTGGAGTACTGGCTGTATTTATTTTATATTGTTCAGTTTTGAATGTCAGTTCTTTGTGACTGCTTTATGGATGTTTGGTATAAACACATGTGAATTTGGATTTTTTAAAGGTTTGTCTGGAAGTAAGGGCCAGAACAGATGGCCCTTTAAAGCTGCTGTCCAGGCATCTTGGGAGGGCAGCATTTATACGCTCCCACACTGCCTGGAAGTCAGGCAGCCACCCAGAAGTGGGCGGCTTCAAGACACTGTTGTGGCATGGCATTTACGTGCAACATGCCGCCAGAGCATCTTGAAGTCAGCTTCAGGCTGTGGCAGGGCCAGGAAAGGCACCTCTTTCCTGACCAAAAAGGAATTGATCTTTTCCATTAATTTTTGGGCCACATACAAGACAGATTGGGGCTGCGACATGTGTTTGCCGCAGCCCCAATCCATCTTCAGTGGGAGTGGCTTCAAGCCACCCCTTCTTGCTGGTCTGTTCCGGCTTATTTTATGACAAGGACTTAATTCTGGGAGGACTTCCATATGATTGTACTGTTAATGGCATCGGTCCCTCCAGAATCTCAGTGTCATGTTTATAGTGTCATGCTTATAGGACAATTTGAATCTTTTATTGGAATTTTAGAAACAGATTACCTACATATGACAATTGTGCAGCCTATGTTAAAGTCCAAATCATAACAATTTGTGCTCACTTACAAATATTGCAAATGAGGTAACCTGTACTAAAAATCATTATTTAAGCTAGTCATATCTCAGAATTAAAAAATATTGAAGTTTTGCTTTTGACAAAAATGGTACAAAAATACATACAACCTTAAGTTGGCATGAAGAAGTAATCACAGAGGATAAAATAATTTTACTACAGATGTTAAGCTCTACCTCATGAGTATGTTATCATTTTAAAAATTAATAAAAATGGAAGTGTTCACTGTGCAGTTGAACAATAAACAAGCAAACTTTAATGCAAATGAGCAAAGCAATGCTATAATCATTACACAGGCCTTTTCAGACTGTGAAGTTCTAAAGAACTTGCAATATTTTAAAGAAGAGGAGCTATTTCAGTCACTTGGTATCTTTATTGCACTGCCTTACACATGTTCATGTAGTAACTTGCTGTGGTGATTGTGTCACACAGACCTGCCTGCTAAAAGTAACTTGGACATGAAGAAGCAGATATGAGAAGAACAATAATTCTTTATCTGAGGACCGTGAATAGATTTCAAAAATACTGCAGAAGATAGAGGGCACATTGATGTAGTTTTATCAATTAGCTATTTTCTAGTATCAGTAAATAAAAAAATAGAATGACTAAAACTATTTAAAGAGATAAAAGGGTTTGGCAACATGCTATGCACTCACAAGACATGATGAAGTATTTCTGCGTTCACTGTAAAGAATATTCTCATGCAAAAGACTATTGATTAAGCTGCAGCTATGTTTACATCACTGTCAGACATATAAAGTTCAGATTGAAGTGACACCTTATTTAACCTGCAGAAGTTTTGGTTTGCATTTCTCAAGTGACCTGGACAATATGGATGAGGCATGGTAATTTAAGCACAGAAACTCTGACTTCAATTTCTGTCACCCAGAAAGTTGTTTTAATACAATATTTGCCATGTGCTGCTTCTCAGAAGGCCATGTTGATGGTTGTGGTGGTGGTGGGGAGATAACTGTGGTCTATATATCCACTCTGCTACTTAATGGTGGCTTGCTCTGTCACAGGGATTGTAATAGTTAGAAATAAGACCAGTCTCTCAAGGTTCATTGAAGTATGTTTGCAAGAGAATACAGCAAAAACCTGTAGAAGCAACAAACCAAGATTGCATTGGGTAACCTGCGAGTTGCAAATAAGACTGTTGAATGTGATCTGTCTATCCTTTTCTGTCTTGTAAAACATTAGACTTTGCTAAGGATTAAATGTTTGGAAGCATAATTCTATTGATCTGAACTCTTCAGTGTAAATAGTAAGCTCTGTACTTTATTTATGAACTGTGGTATACTAACTGAGAAAGTTATGTATCTCAATGCCTTTGCTTATATATTTTATTGCAACTTTAAATGCTTTCTTTATTCATATATTTTTGTTTCCATTTTTCCCTTGTAAATTGAAACTAACTGTATGCAATTTGGGTATAGAAACAGTTGTTTTGTTGCAGTGTGGTATATATAAATCAATTTGTATTATTTGTCTGGGTTGGATCCAGAATTTGAATTCTGCTTTTCTTGTAGAAGGTTCTACCACCCAATTGGGGAGATCTCCCCAAAATTTCCTGCACTCACCCTCACAACTGGCTCCATTCAATTGGGTCCCCAGGCCATCTATCAGTTGCTCTAATGTTACGGTCTGGCAGAATTGCTGTGAGAAAGAGAGGCAGGGAAGGGTGGTTGCACCAGTCCATTTTAACACAACTACATCTGAATCCAACCCAATAGGTTTTTAAGTCTGCAAATAAATTCCTTAAACAATAACTGCGGAAATTACTGATTTCAGAAATTCCTGTAACAGCATATGAAAAATTATCTATGAAATATGAAAGGGCTCCCATTTCTTCATAGCGGCCACAATGAAATCTGTGCATTTTCCAAAGTGGTTCCATGTCTGTAACTGAAAGTTTAAAGAATACTGACAATCCTGAAAATAATCTTACTACAATTTGCAGTTTGCTTTATAAATAACTGCATGTAAAATTCCATCTAGAAGTCTCTACTTAAGTATGTATTCTATCAACTATTTCTCTCTCTCTCTCTCTCTTTTCTATTCTCTATGAAATTTTATTTTGGAAGATAGCTCTAGCTGACTTTAAGCTTTTTGCAAAAAGGAATTTTTCAGTGTGTATGGGATTTGCCCAATGAATAAATCTAGTTATTTCTTGGCCTTGTGGGGTGACACTTTTACCCCTCGGATAAGACTGCATTTCATTGTAGTTACAGGCAATTCCACAATAACAAGTACTTGATTACTAAAAAATATTATTTTATGAGAACAATGAGCCTTATTGACATCCATAGCTTTTACTTATAACTTCTAAAACTATGGAAAACTATAAAGAAAAGTTTACATGAACGACAGTTGCACTTTTTGTTTACGAATGAGGGTTGCTTTTTTAATATCTAGTGAATGCATGTATGAGGAAGGGGAGAAAATATTTCTGGGGCAAAATGTTCTTGCTTTAAATTACATTATGAAAATAAAAATTACATGAATGACACTGTTTGTCTCTGAATGTTGTTTCATTTTTTAAAGCTGCTGCTGATATTAAATGTCTCCCCCTACTACTCTGGATCTCTCTGAAACCAAACACCTATTTCTGCCCTTGGCTGTCCAGGGTAACCTCCGCATTCTTCTCCAGCACCACAGCTCAAATGCATTACACTTGTCCTTCCATATTCATTAGGGCTAGGGGCACAAGATCCCTGTGAATACCATGTTTTTACCTGAGAGGTACCAGCTCTAGGAATCTCTAGGTCCTCCACTGCAACTCTGTGGTCAACATCCGACAGACACAGACCATAGAACTGCGCTGGAGAAGCTACAAAGGCCTAGTGGAGTATTCTCTCTAGGAATCTCTAGGTTTTTCAGTGCAGGTTGACCATAAAGTTGCGCTGGAGGACCTAGATATTCCCAGAGGGAACATATTCATCAAATCCATGAATAATCAAAGTTGCAAATATGGAGGGATGAATGTACAGTAATACTCTTCCTATCCGCTTTCTTAACTGTACATTTGCATCTCCTTTTTGTGTGTGTGGATGAGGATGTCTATTGATGGTTTCCAACCTGTTTGGCCCTAACTTACCTGTCTCCAAAGCCGGAAGAGAAAGCTCGGCTGGGGCTTGTTGTGAGCCTGCCCTCTTGCTTGCCTGGCACAGACTGGGTTAAGTAAGCCCGGCGAGAAGGGTGCCACCTTGGAGGGATGGGCCACACACTTGGGCGAGGCATGCCCCGGGGGAGGGAGGCAGGGATGGGGCTTCAGAGGCAGAGCCACCCCCGGGTGACTCAGACCCATCCCTGCCTGAGGGCACCTGGCTCAGAAGGTACAACACCTGGCACAGGTGAGTCAGTCAGGGAAGAGGGAGTGCCCCCCAAGCCCCTGGGCTCCCTTTGGGGTGGCTGCTCCCTTCCCTCCATCTACCCCCATGGACCCTTCTCCCCAAAGAGAGGGAGAAGAAGGGAGGCACCTGGTCCAGTACATTGCTCCTGCCCTAGTGGTCAGAGTCCAAGCTGAAGGGTGAGAGCGGATGTGGCTGCACCCCTGAGGCTCATTTGCTCCCCACATCCACACTGGAGGGATAACCCGGTTTGGCCCCGCTTTAACTCTTTTTCTGGCTCAAGGCTATGGAATTCTGGGAGTTGGAGTTTGTTGTGGGGCCCAGTTTCTCCCCCACCTCCATCCCTCGCTTTGTCCCTCACCTGCAGAGCTTCCTCTTCCCTCGGCGTTTTCCCCTCCCTCTCTGCATCCCATAAACCTGGGGCTGCTCACTTAGGTAAACACACCCAGAACAAAGGTTCCTCAGGCACAACTATTGCTGCTCTATAAGGATCCTTTTGTTGTTGTGTGCCCTCTAGGCATCATATGAGGACCCTAAGCCGGCAAACCTGCCATGGGGTTTTCTTTTTGGCAACTTTCTTCAGAGGGGCTTGGCCCTTGCCGCTCTCTCAGGCTGAGAGATTGTGACTTATGGCAACCCTAAGAAGATCCTATGACGGGGTACCTTGGTATGTTTCTTTACAGGGGTTTTGCTTGTAGTTTCCCTTGGGATTTAGAGAGTGTGACTTACGGTGACTCTAAGGAGATCCTATCACAGGGTTTTCTTGGTATGTTTCTTTAGAGAGGTTTTGCTTTTGGTTTTCTTTGAGGCTGAGAGAGTGTCACCCAAGGTCACCCAGTGGGTTTCCATGGCCAAGCCAGGATTCAAACTCTGGGCTCCAGTGCTCAATCCACTAAACCACACTGTTTCATAATCACATTTATATCCTGCCTTTTGACTTAAGGCAGCCCAGAGGACTCTCTTCCTTTCCAACTACATCCTGACAACACTGCTGTGAGGGAAGCTGAGAAAGTGTAACTCACACAGGGTCACCCAGTGAGTCTCATGATTCAGTGGGGAATAAAACCTCGGTCTTCCAAACCCTTGTCCAACCCTTTGACCACTAGACCACACTTAAAAAGCCTAATGCCTGGAGATGCATGCTAGGAAAACAGAAAAAAAGCAGGCTAAAGGGTTATCAAGGCTGCATCCATAAAATAGAATCCGGTTTGACCCCTCTTGAACTGCCATGACTCGATGCTATGGAATTCTGGGAACTGATCTGGTTCCACAACAAACTACAGTTCCCAGAACTCCATAGCATTGAACCATGGCAGTTAAAATGGGATCAAATTGGATTATCTCTGTCCAGCAGATGCTGCCCTAGTCCAACCTTCTGTTAACAGCATAGTCAATCCTAGGTAAAGCCCACCAGCAAGATATTTGTGAAATTCCCTCTGTTTTGTGCTCCCCATATGGCATACTGCCTCTGTTGCTGAAGGATAGCCATCCTGACTGACAGCAATGGATGGTCCCTTCCTCCAGTCCTCCTTTAAAATCATCCAGACTGGCAGCCATAGCTATATCCTGAGGCACTGAATTCCACAATTTAACTATGTGCAAGAGCCAGTGTGGCTTAGTGGTTTGAGCTTTGGACTAATGACCCTGGAGACCAGGGTCTGAGCCAGTGTTCAGCCATAAAACCTACTGGGTGACCTTGGGCAAGTCACACTCTCTCACCCTCAGGGGAACACAATGGCAAATGTCCTCTGAACAAATCTTGCCAAGAAAACCCCAGGATAGGTTGACCTTATGGTCACCATAAGACAGAAACAACTTGGAAGCACACAATAACAAAGTTCTTCCATTTGTTTGCTCCTCCTCCTGAGCCTTTCACCATTTAACATCACCGGCTGCTGCTGGATTCTAATACTGTGTGTCAGAGAGGAATTTTCTCCTTATCTACTTTCTTCCCACTCTGCGTACCTCTATCATATCTCCCATTCCTCACTTTTTTTAAAAAAGGCAAACAACCCAAAACATTATATTTCTGTTGCAGGGTAATCACTCCAGATCTTTTAGCACTCTGTTGCCCTTTTTGACATCTTTTCCCCCCTCAGTTATGCAATATCATTTTAAGTGTAGTAACCAGAGCATTGAAGATGTGAGAATTCCATGTATTTGTATATGAGCAGTGAAGGAGTGGCACTAGTTTCATTTTCAGTTCTGTTTCTCATTATTGCCTGACATAGAATTCCCCTTTCCTTTTTTTGGCTTCATTATTCACTTTCCAGTGCCAGTTTCATCCCTGGTATAGTGGGGCACAACTAATTTATTAATGCACCCTCTACTAACTGGTTACACCCAAGATGTGTTGGACTATAAATCTCACCATCACCGGGCCAAGTGGAGTGAGAAGAGTTTTAGTCTAACATATCTCAAGGGCACCCATTTAGGAACAGCTGCCTTATAATTGACCTTGCTTATTGCTCCTGCTTGCCTAAATGCTGAGAAGTCCCAAAGGCAATCAGCAGCGATTCCCATACTTTTGTCTCACAGGTATTTTGGACTCCAACTCCCAGAAGCCCTAGCCAGTTTGGCTAACATTCAGGAATTCTGGAGGCTGAAATCCAAAACAGCTGGAGGATCAAAGTTTGGGAACCACTGTACTAGAGGGAGAACCATGAGAACCGGTGTGGTGTAGTGGTTTGAGTACTGGACTACGATTCTGGAGATTTGGATTCAATTCCCTGCTCAAGCATATAAAACCTCTGGGGTCCCAGTCTCACAGCCTCAGAGGATAGCAATGGCAAAGCCCCTCTGAAGAAACCTTCCAAGAAAACCCTATGATAGGTTTGCCTTAGTGTCGTCATAAGTCAAAAATGACTTGGAGGCACACAACAAACAACAAAGAAACAAGCAGAAGGAGCCCTATGAAAACTAAAAGAATATTGCTTTTATTATAGTATGTGAGTTAGTAGATTATAGCCCTCTACAGCAGACACATGTCTACTCAGAACTTGAACCTACTAACTTCAATAAGTTTACCTTCAAAGGTGTACAGATCAATAGATCAATTGTGCCCTATTAGCCATATTATACAGTTTTTTCATAATTATTATCTAACAGCTTAATTCTCTCTTAAACATGAATATTGGGTTGGATTCAAACTAAACTAATCACACTTCAGTCCTGTTGAAAGAAGTGTGAAAAAGTAGTCATGGCTAATGTTAAGTGATACCCATTGCAATGGGACTTAAAAGTAACAGTCTAGATGTAGACAAATTGTATACTGATGTTGAATAATTTGGAAGGAGATGCTACTCTGAAACCCATCTGTATAACAAAATTATAACTGATATAACTGATTTTTATACTGATTAATTATTTGGGGAACATTTGCTCCTATTGTGATCAGAGGCCTAGTTGCAGACTAAAGGTGCAGTTCTTGATCATTTGCAACATGGTTGCATGGAGGTCCAATATATCTTTACTGAAGAGTCCAGCAAAGCAATAAAATTTAATTACTGGGGAAATTAGTTTTACCTCTTCTGCAAATTCACAGAAATTTTACTGAACACATTGAGAATTGTACAAGGTCACAATGCAAGTAATCCATAACTTTTCATATTGATTTCAATGCGACCTAAATGCAATTAACTTCATCACATTTAACCCATTGTAAAGGTTGTGTGTGACAGTGCATATATCACAGGTACTAATTGGACATCACCTATGACATTTTAAGAGGCACAGTTGTCTCAGTAACTCAGCCATGTTGTCTAAATTATGTCACTCAGAGATGGGCAAATTGTGACTATCCAGATACTGTCAGGCTACAATTCCCATGAGACCTAGCCAGCATAACCAGTAGTAAGGGATAATGGGAATTGCATTCCAACAACAACTGGAAGAGTACAGTTACATACCCTTGATGAAGAGTCTGAACACTACCTTACTGTACTATTATGGAATGCTCATGCAACCTTTCACTTCAGAAATGCAGAAAATACAAAGCATGACATTTTGGTTCGAATTGTACTCTAATCCCCAACAGATCCGCCATCCACACTTGATTATATGGGTTTAGTTGGAATTAACTAATAGGATTCACACTCCCCCGTCAACACTATTTTATAATGAGCTTTTTTCCCTCTACCCTCCAGTAACACATATCTTTCCTGACTGAGGTCCAATTTGCACTGCAGAAATAATGCAGTTTCATAAAACTTTAACTGCTGTGGCTTAATGCTATGGAATTCTGGGATTTGTAGTTTTGCAATATATTTCGTTTTCCCTGTCTGAGATGCCACAACAAACTACAAATACCAGAATTCCATAGCATTGAGCCATGACAGTTAAAACAGTAACTGCATTATTACTGCAGTACAGATTAGACCTGAGACAAACCCAAAGCAATAAGAAATGTGCATTAATCCCCAATTGTAATTTCTCCTAATCTCATACAGTGCAATAAATAATAAATACTAGTGTTAAAGGAGAAATCTGATTCACTGAATTTTTGTTTCCTTATGTTTTGTTTGCAAATAGTCATACACATTTTTACTTGATTTTGCATCGTACACCCTTGAGTGTGTTCTTAAATTGAAAGCTCCAAATTTTCTTTATCCAAAGCAAAACAAAACATCCAGCCAACTTGCTGTTGATATTTTCCTACCACATTCTGTTAAAATGGATAGTCAGGTTCTCCATATATGCAATAAATCTTATCTTTAACACTACAAGACTATATCAGGTCCTCCTTTTAATAGAATGGCATGTGAACCATTTGTCAGATGATGCTTGTTGAAGTGCTAATGAGATGTGTGAACTTTTTGCATCTTCTATTCAGAATATATGACAAGGGCTGCCTTTTCTTGAACAATTCTTGCACTTCATCCCAAACTGGACAAACTATTTAAAGTGAGCATTTACCGAAATGGATCGCTACAGATATTTCATCTTCAACCAGAAAAGTATGGTTATTTTGGGACTCTTCCAAATAGCTTGTGCCACAATTTGCATCGTCAGTGGAATAATAGATGGTGCAAACAGAAAGGAATCAGCACTGAGTAAATCTAGGATACCTATCTGGGCTGGAGTGGTAAGCTATTTTACCTACCCCCTCTTTTTTCTTTATATTAGATACAGTTAGAAAATTATGTATAATGCATTTTCCTCTTGCTCCCTGTTCCAGAGAACTTACTACTACTTACTTCACAAGGAGGCGTATGTGTTGTAAAAAGGTATACAGCTGGAAGAACTTTTGGGTCTTGATATAGTGCATGGTGCACTCAGCCACAATCCTAAGGGGGAAAATTCAAATGTTAAAAATGTTATTGGTTTGGAGTACAGTCCCCAGAATCCTTGGGGTTGTGGGATTCTGGAAGTTGTAGATGAAAAAAGTATCTCTTTGAAGCTTTGGTTGTAACACCTTCACTTTTGGGATGAACTAACTTCATTGAGTTTGCAATGAGCAGTGGTCCCTAAACTGACAATATTCATATCATTATGTGCCAATTTATTTTCCACAAATAAAAAATAAAAATGAATTTATGTAGTTGACCAAGAATCTCGATCCCAGAATTTGTAGCTAATAGAGCCAATGTGGTATAATAATTTGGGTGCTGGACTAGTACTCTGGAGACCAGAGTTCAAATCCCTGCTCAGCCATGGAAACCACTGAGTGACTTTGGGCAAGCCACGTTTTCTCAGACTCAGAGAAAGGCAAAGCCAAACCTATGAACAAATCTTGTCAGCAGAATCCCATGATATGTCAGAAATGCACTTGAAAGCACACAACAATGTGAATATTATTCCCTCTCCCAATTTCAAAATGCCTTTCCTTGAAATCATCCCAGAACACCAAAAAAAGTATGAGTAAACCATGTGTACATATGGTGGAACAAAACCTTGCTCTGTATTTGCACTTTATAGACCTGCTGTCTCTTATTCTAGAACTGGTTGCCTAGAGTGGAAACTACGTAAAAAAATGTAGCTTCTATGCAGCCTTTCAATAGCAGAGCACTGAAATGTCACACAAACACTATTACAACAAATGGAGATTGCACATCTTAGTGTCCAGAGTCATAGCATAGTATAAGATATCTTGGAGTACCTTGATCTGTTTTGACCATTGTGAAACCAAACAACTTTACACCTTTTTCTGTGCAAAGATTAATCATAGTATATCTTTACATGCAAGGTTTTTAAATGAATCTATTTTCTATTCTGCAGTTCATGAGTGTTCCTGGAATTATGGCTTTGTTTTCTTCTCAGAAAAAGAATCCAGTTCTGGTGCGTTCCTATTTAATTTTCTCTGTTTGTTTAAAGTAGGATTTCATATTCAACTTTTGACAAGATTTGGGAAAACTCTCGTGGTCTGGGGGTAGAGTTTTGGCTGCTAGTACTTGATGTGGGCTTCACTAACCCTTGAAAATAAAAACTCCTACTCCATCTAAACCTAAATCTAGATTTATGGTATTGTAAAATCTATAATTTAATGTTACTAGCATATCAGATCAAGTATATAATGAACAAAGAGACAGTGATACTTTTGAAGCTACTTAGGATGAGATCTTGCATCAGAAGGTATAGCTAAAATGGCAGAGCTCTGTCACCATGGCTATGCCTCTTGACACAACTCCCCAAAACCTACCCTATAAGCTAGGCAGCCCCACCAATGGAGGGATCTCCAAGGTGCTGTTGGAGCAGGATAGAGAGTGAAGTCTCTACTCCCTCCCTTCAGGGTTCTGTCACAACTGCTTATCACAAAGTGTTTTGTTTCTGGGAGAAGTCTGGATGCTTTCACTACCCTACTTCCTAGCACCTTGGAAATCCCTCTGTTGACATGGCAACCTGGCTTCTGTGATAGCTTTGGGGGAGCTTTGGTCATTGCAATAGTACAATGATCATAAAAGTGAATTCCAAAATTTACCATGTTGTAAATATTGTAAGTCAGTTTTGTGAGCCAGCATGGCATAGTGCTTAGAGCACTGGACTAAAACTCTAGAGAACAGTTTGAGTTCCTGCTTGGGCCACGGAAACCCACTAGGTGATCTTGGGTGAGTCACACACTCTCAATCCCAGAAAACCCACTGGTAGGGTCACTTTAAGATCACCCTAAATCGGAAATAGCTTGAAGATACTGAACACAAACAGTCAGTCTCATAACATCTTAAATACTAAACAGGATGCCAACCTTAGTTTATTAACTTTATAAATCATGCAAAGGATGGTAGAATTACTCCATTGACATGTCACAGGAACTTCTGGAGAGGATTCATTAAAGGAAACTCAGCAATCATTTTTTGATCAAATTTTCTTGCAATGAAATTTGTTTTGTATCCCGAGAAGATCTTCAAATGTTGTAACTTGTTTTCAGGTAATGATGTAGAATTGTGTTTAGCATTTTTTTACATTTTTAATTTGTAATATTTAAACTTAATTATTTTTTTAATTCAAAAGAAAATGAAACTGGGAGTGCCCAGAAGTCCGTTGCTGGTTTTGTAAAATCCCTGTGCGGAAGTTGGGGGTCATAATAAGGCACCAAGTAACTTGTACTGGAGAACTGCCACTCCTTGAAGTTTCCAGGAGTATCAGTTATCTCTTTTCTTCACCCAAAATATTTTGGCGAGAGCATCAGGACTGTGTTTGTGTACAGGAGGTCATAATCACATCGAGACACTGCATTATGAAGACAAATCTTGCTCAGGATGGTTCCTTTCTTTTGAAAACAGTGTGTGTGTGTGTGTGTGTGTGTGTGTGTGTAGGGCATAAAATATGTCTGTTTATTTTCACTCTTCATTTTGATGTACAAACTGATATATTATTTCCTGTTTCAAGTTTGTGTTCTCTATCCCCTTGTCTTTTGTACAGGTGTATGCAATGATAATTGCTTCTGTGTTTTCCTGTCTCACAACTCTAATTGTAATTATCTATGCCGCCATAACATTAGAATATGGTGAAAAATATAAGAGCTTTGATAGTGTACCCACCAATCATCCAGTTTTAGTAAGTATCAAATATGCTCAGAAATATGCCTTATTACCTTCCTACACTTTTTGAAAACATAGCACACTGTTTAGAACAAGCCATTATAGTGTTATAATGTGGATGCTCTATTTTTATTTCTATTCTGCCAGTTTCAGGACCTGGGTGGAGAATAAAATGGTGTTAATATGAAAGTGAGTGTACACTGGTTTTTAAAAGTGCAGTTTAAGTTTAATATGTGCCTGAGTTAAAAGATAGTGAAAGTGTAAAATACTTGGTGTGAAATTTTGGAAGCTGACTAAAAGGTAAATGAAAGGTAATGTGAAAATTAAAAAAGACCAAGAACATCTGGGAGATACGACCACACTGTGAAAGTACACAGATTTAACAAATCAGGAAACCTAGGCTGACAGCCAGAATTTGTGAGCCTAATATTTTGCCTCTTTTAGGTGCACTATGATTACTGGCTAAGATAGAACAGTTGGCCCTCCTTATCCACCGATTTTTTTCCCACAGATTCAAGCATCCATGGTTTGACAGTATTAAAAAAAAGTGTAAATTCCAAATAGCAAACCTTGATTTTCCATTTGATATAAGAGACACCATTTTGCTATGCCATTGTATTTAATGGGACTTGAGCATCCACGGATCTTGTTTTCCATGGGGGATCCTGGAACCAAACTCCAGTGGATAACAAGGGCCCACTTTATAAGCAAAACCTTATATGAGAGAAAAAACAGCAAAATGGGGGCCAATATCTGAGTGCACCAAAGAAGGTGGCAGCATGCAAAAGGCTGAATGGAAAACCCGGAATGGGGGAGAACGCTGTATTTATGCCAGTCCGAATAGGGAGAACATTAACTTTCTATTACAAGTAGCTATGTTGAGTTAATGAAATACATTGAGAATGCCTGCATGTGATGTGAAATTTCCTCAACAGATAAATACAGCTTTTGATACTGTCTAAGATGTTGTTCCCTTACTAATGCTGTGTACTATGAGTACTATGTCCTTTGTAAATTTGAGAGAAGTTTCTTATAAGTGATAATACTGCATACCTTGCATTTGATATCTATCTAAGCAAGATGATAAGAGCTATAAGGCTAGACTATCCATGTCTATATGATACGACAATCTTCCACCAAAAGTATATACTATACGAAGTACCTAGACTAAGTAATGTATAATGTAAGTGATATGGTTGTTGTTGTTGTTGTTGTTGTGTACCTTCAAGTCATTCCCAACTTAAGGGAAGGTGGCCTTATCCTTGGGTTTTCTTGGAAAGTTTTGTTCAAAAGAGGTTTGCTTTGGATTTTCTCTGAGGCTGAGAAGGTGTGACTTGCCCAAGGCTACTTAGTAGGTTTTCATGACCAAGTGGGGAAACCTTGGTCACCAGAGTCATAATCCAATGCTCAAACCACTACACTATACTGGCTCTGATATTAATGATATGTAATAATACTGTATTTGGTATCTACAATGGACCCTTGATATCCGCTGTGATTTGGTTCCAGGATCCTATGGATCCCAAAATCCATGGATGCTGAAGTCCCATTATATACAATGTAGTAGTAAAATGTATCCCTTATATGAAATGGCAAAATCATGGTTTGCTATTTGGATTTTTTTAAAATAACATTTTCAAACTGTGGATGGTTGAATCTATGGATGTAGAATCTGTGGATATGGAGGGTTGACTGTATATCTGTAGCAAAGCCAGTGCAGTATGAGCTTGTGGTAGAAACAAGAAAAAAATTCGGGATGCTCTTGTAAGGTAAAAAAAAAAGATAAAAGAAAATCTTACACTTATTGTATCAGGAAATTCATTTTGGGATAGGAAAGATTACATTTTAAAAATTACCTAAATGACAACAGAAGAGCCTTTGAGGCTGGCTCTCATATGTGGTTGTTGGCTAGCATCCATCCTGAGGTGGGAGCCTCATGGACACTCCCAGATGAAGGAAGGAGACACAGAAATATCTTAAATAAATAAATGGTACCCACTTTCCTAATATAGGTCAGCTAAGCAATATACAACAAAATAAAAAGTGTTGCATTCCACTATATCTAGTTTTTTTGTCAGTATTTCCTTTTTCTTCATGAACCAGAAACTCTCATTTTCATTGTCATGATTTTAAAATGTAATTAAGATCAAGTTTTAATATGAAAATCTATCATATTAAAATATGATATCATTGTGAACGTTGTTAACTCAGGATAGAAACCAAATGAGCAATTTTAAATGAAAGAAGTCTGACTAATTAAGATTTGCATTCAAATTAGAGACACAAGAAGATGGTGGGGAAGGAGCCTAAGTAGCACCATCATACTTTTTCATAGTTGAGACGTGAAATATTGGCATAACTGTGTTGTCATTGTATTGTTTTTTAGTGCAGTCATTTTACAAGTTCTTCTAACTTGTAACTAAGGGTGGCATCTCTCCTCTTGATGCCTGCTTGGCGTCGGTAATGGGCTGGATGAGGGAGAACAAACTCAGTGTGAATCCAGGGAAAACGGAAGTACTGGTGATAGGTCCCTTGGTTCCGGGTGGTGAGATCTGTCAGCCTGTCCTGAATGGGGTCACGCTCCCCTTGAAGGACTTGGTGCGCAGCTTGGGAGTACTCCTTGATTCGTCGCTCCAGTTAACATCCCAGGTGGATGCGACGGTCAGGACTGCTTGCTATCAGCTTTGGCTGATACGCCAGCTGTGCCCCTACCTGGACCGACGGGACCTTGAAACTGTAGTACATGCTTTAGTAACCTCTCGGTTGGATTTCTGCAATGCGCTCTACATGGGGCAACCCTCGTACCAAACCCGGAAGCTACAACTGGTGCAGAATATGCCAGCCAGACTGGTCACTGGTAGTTCCAGGACGGACCACATAACACCTATTTTAAAAGATCTCCACTGGCTACCTGTTCGCTTCCGAGCTCAATACAAGGTGTTGGTTTTGACCTATAAAGCCGTAAATGGCTTGGGTCCAGGGTACTTGGAGGACCATCTCTCCCCATATAATCCACCCCGCACACTCAGAACATCTGGGACAAATCTGTTGGAGGTCCCTAAATCCCATCTGGCGAGGACCTCACAGAGGGCTTTTACTATTGTCGCCCCCTCATCGTGGAATAAGCTTCCTGTAGAGCTCCGTTCCTCTGCATCATTAGTTTCTTTTAAGAAACAATTAAAAACACATCTATTCCAGCTGGCTTTTTCACTCTAGTTAATAGTGTTTCTTCTCTGCCCCTTGTTTCTTTGTTTTCTTTGACCCCAGACTAGTGCAAATATTGTTTTTCTTCTTGCCCCTGGTGAATGTGATTTGTATAGATTCCCGTTCATACCCCTTGTAATGATGTTTTTAAATTTTTATATTGTGATGTTTTTAACTGTATTTTATTATTCTTCATCTTGTAAGTCGCCTTCATCATGCCTTTGGAAAGGCGGGGTAAAAATAAAAATTATTATTATTATTATTATTATTATATAGTTCATTTACAGACAAGGAGTAGGCAAGCACATCATAATCTGAAAAGTGGTTTGCTCATTCTTTAATTCTAATTTTTAAAACTTTGCAACAGTAAAGACTTTTGCTCTTCAAAATAACAACTTGAATTAATTTCATTTTGATTATACACACTCACTAGTTGGCTTTGCTTTGTTTTATACATTACAGTTATTTGTGCTTGATAAACTTGTGGAAGGAGCCAACATCACACTCCTGATTGCATCTATTGCTAGTGCCTTTATTGTGCTAATTATTGCCTATGTTAGTAGCCGAAGTCTGCCATGTTGTTCCTGCTATGACAGCATAACTGGATTTGTAAGTAGAATCATCATCATAAGTAAGCAGTGTACAGTATTCAATTAGCTTGTACTGTGAAGAGAAGGCATTTGGAGTAGGGCCTCAGCAGATTTTAGGGCATACATGAGCGGATATGATTTAATAGTTTCTTTTTATTAAATTGTATGAACGTATTGAACTGTAAATTCAACCTAGACAATGAAGCAATAGAAATAGTAAAAGAGTTCTCATACCTGGGATCAAACATTGATAGGAATGGAGACTGAAACCAGGAAATCAAAAGAAGATTAAGAATGGAGAGAGTGGCTATGAAAGAACTAGAAAAGATCCTAAATGCAAAGATATACAACTGAGTGCAAAAGTTAGAATCATAGAAGCCACTGTATTCCCTATTACCATTTATGGATGTGAGAGCAGGACAGTTAAGAAAGACGATAGGAAGAAAATCAATTCATTCAAGATGTGGTGCTGGAGAAGAGTGCTGAGGATTCCATGGACAGCCAAAAAGACAAGCAAATGGGTCCTAGAGCGGATCAAGCCATAAATCTCCCTGGAAGTCAAGATGACAAAACTGAGGCTGTCTTACTTCGCATACATTATGAGAAGGCATAACTCATGAGAAAAAACAATAATAGGAAAGGTGGAGGGAAGTAGAAACAGAAGAAGGGCACATGCTAGAAAGTTGGACGCTATTGAAGTCATAGATATAATTTTGCAGGAACTAAGCAGAGCAGTGGACGACAGGGAATCTTGGAGACGTCTCATCCACAGGGTCACCATGGGTTGAGATTGACTTGAGGGTTACGTAACAACAAAAATTGAACTGTACAGGCTTTTATTTTATTTTTTTATTGTATGTAGTGATTTTTTAGCTAAAGAAACAGTGAAATTACACATAAATATTAGAGCTAGAATTCTACATGGGCTACTTAGCCACATTTTCACAACTAAGGCCTACCTACCCAAACCATCAACCACACTTGGAGAAGGAAGGACATTCTGTGGGCAATGAGGCACAAATAAGTGATGATTCCAACCGCCTCGTTCCTGAGTGAGGCTGCAAGCTTCCTACATCTGAATGTCTAAGCCTAGCTCACTGGTAGAACGGGATGGAAACATAATCTATCTCCTGCCTTGATCACCAACAGAACAGACACCCTTCTCTTGGTGCAGCTGATGCCTTGTAAAGTAGATTTAGAGGAGCAATTTTTATTGTGGCAGTAGTACCATGATTGTGACTACATAGGAGGTGTAAATATGGAATTGTCATATGTGTGGTATCAATTTCCAGCCTAGATTTGCATCTACACTCATCCCTCTATATTTGTGGCTTTGACTTTTGCGGCTTTGATTATTTGTGGATTTGATTAATATGCTCTCTCCCTAGGAATCTCTAGGTCCTCCAAAGAACGTCTGCTGGAAGTTGACCATACAAGTTGCACTGGAGGACCTAAAACACTTCTCTAAGCATTTTTAGGTCCTGCAACATGATTCTATGGTCAAATTCTGGCAGATGTTGACCACAGATTTCTGCTGGAGGACCTAGAAATTCCTAGAGGTGTTCTCTCAGGTTAAAAAAGTGCTGTTTATTTATTTGCAGTTTTTTCACTTTCACAGGGGTCCTGTGCCCCTAACCCCAGCAAATTTAGAGAGAGAAGTGTATTTTATAACATTTTCATGAAAGCCTATTTTAGTATTCTCATCCTCTTTATAGGAATGGTTACATTCCAACGAAGACCAGCTCCAAACTTCAGAATTAGTTTGCATTTCATCTGGTATGTAGTCACTCTTTCCTTTTTAATGTTACTGTTCAGATTGCTAATATCCTCATTATATGCGTTAAAGTCAACTCTGTTGTACGGTGACTCCATCATAGGCAAGAGTTATTTGGGGGTAGTGGGGTGCTATTGCTTTCGTCTTAGGCTGAATGTGATTTTCCCAAGTTCCCCCAGTGGGTTTTTGTGGCTGAGTAGGGATTCAAATCTTGGTCTGCTAGAGACCTAATCCAACCATCAAATAAATACAGGCACAGTGCGCCCTTGTTTTATGCAGGGGATCCATTCCAGACCCTCCCCCTCCCTCATTAAACAAAAAGGGCATATGCTCGAGCGCCATTACAAGTAATGGGGCTTGTGCGTGTGGTGGCGTATGTACCATTGTTTCTTCTGGCGCTCAGTGCCGGAAGAAGCAATACTGCTTTCAGAATATGCTGAAAGCAGCATATAATGCACCCGTGTATGACGCGGGTGCACTGTATATCACACTGGCTGCTTTGGGAGTTACTAAATTAGTAAGTCAGGTCATGAATACATGAGGGCTTTGGTGTAAGTGACAGGTTCATCACACTCAGGCACACATGTACAATGATAAATGCTTACACCATTATTTATATATTTCTTTATGTTGTGTTCTAGGTCAAACAGACAGAATTTTTAATTCTCCAGTAAAACTTCCAGATGTAAATGTGGAAGATGATGATGAAATGACCAAACCTCCTCCATACATTCGACTCACTTAAAAAAATCAACAAGGATTTGTTTAAGAGACTCTTTATAATTTAAGGATATGTCTGGAAATTCTGTGAAATTCTTTCAGAGATAACTGAAAAACTACTGGCATTCTTGAACAAAGTAGCTTGAAAATTCAGAAGTGGTGTTTCCCATACAGCCAAGACACTTCACCCCACCTTCCTATATATTTAAATTTAGTCCCAGGTTTTTTTTTTTATAAAATTACTGTAATCCCCTTCTTCCTCCAATGGCAATAGCACCTGAAGTAAAATGGGACCTGTATACAGAAAATTTCCATATGTAAATTTCTTTGCTATACAGGGAATTGTGAATAGGTTTTGTACAAAGATGAATTCTATACTGTAATTACAGAAAGGGGAAAACAGTAATATGTAGTGTGAACATTAGCTAGTTCCTGAATAGAACTACTTCAGAGAGACATTAGCCTCTCAATTCCCTCAATTCATCTAGAGAAATTCACTAAAATGTACCTCTTCATGTGTTTTGGGGGCACTGTGTTCAAACAACACATGCCCCCAAAGCAGCTGGAAGCTGCTCTGATTCTGTGCTCTGGTCCAAATGAACAGAGCTAAAAGGAGTGGAAAAATCCTGTTCCTGGCTGCATGGTTTCAAGAGTGGGCCGTGAGGTTGCTGAAGTCCTGGCCTGATAGTTCCTTTCCAGCTGTCTGCTCTGCACCAGTCATGAAGGTGCAAACATCAGGCTCCATACAAGTAAGAGGCTTGAGGTTTCCAGCTGGTTTAGGGCGTGATACCAGGGGACCGCCTTAACTTCTGGTTTTATTCCCTGCTGGAATTACAGATCCTACTTTTCCTCACACCAACATGCCTCATAAGTATTCTTACATATATCTATTGTTATTTGTTACCTTTCCGTTTAGGCTGAAACACTAACATTCACCTGCCAGTTGTTATGCTATAGACAGATCCACAGTGTAAAAGCCCTAATGATGAAGTACAGTGGACCCTTGTTATATGCTGGAATTTGGTTCCAAGATCCCCCGTGGGTTAACTAAATTCCTGCATGCTCAAGTCCCATTAAATATAATGATATAGCAAAATGATGTTCCTTATAAAAAATGGGGAATCAAGGTTTGATATTTGAAATTTATACTTTTTTGAATATTTTCAAACCATGTAGCTTGAATCCATGTATAAAAAATCCGTGTATAAGGGCCAACTGTACAGGGAAAATATCTACAGGCGCTGTTTCCATCTTCATGTGCTACATTACATTATCTGAATTTTTCTGCCACACAGTTGGAAAAAAGACTAACCCGCTGCCCCTAACAAGGCCCCTCCATCATGCCTGGAGCCCTGGCTTTAAACGGGTGGGGAAGTGTTCCCCCAAACACTTTTTGAAGCTCTCAAAACCCCCCCCCCCCAAATTCCAAAATTCTAGATCCCCAGATTTAATCCAAAATTGGGCAAGTCCCCCAAATTGCCAACATGTCACCAAAATATTCCTGGAGTGACAGTTCCTTTCAAACTCCTCCTTAACCCTTCAACACACACACTCATCTGAAAATGCATATTTGTGGTCCAATCCAAAGGCAAAAATTGCTCTTTTCCCTCAGTTGCCAACCCTAACAGCTGAGTGGAGCTTCTCTAGCACTAAAGATGGATTGCATTAATTCAATTCAGACTGTCACACAGCTGGAGTATAGGCAGAATATTGACAGATACTACATCAATCCACAAGGGAGGCTTTCTCCATAAACAACTTTCTACCTATGCAGGAAATTAAATATTTGGATTGTTTCTACTGTCACTCCCCCCAAACATTTACACTTGAGAGGGGTATTAAAATTTTTTTAAGTATGTACCCTTACGGTGCTGTGTACACCCACACCTAAGAATCCACCATGCTACATGATTTATTGTATGGATTGGTAGGATTTATTATCTGTCTCTGTACGCACTTCTTCCTCTAAGACTAGACCTCAGCCCTGGCTTACCCCCAACATTAAGTTTCTCCGGTCCTGCTCTAGAGCGGCTGAACGTCTTTGGAGAAAATCCAAAGAGTGGGCTGATTTTATCCATTTCAAATTTGTTCTTTCTTCCTTCTCACAAGCGCTCTCTATGGCTAAACAGAATTATTACAAATCATTGATCTCCGCCAATGAGAGGCGCCCGCAGCGTTTGTTCTCCACCTTCAACACTTTGCTTAAACCTCCCTCTCCTCCTGTCTCTTCATCATTGACTTTGCTAATTATTTCATCTCTAAGATCTCCACTATTCGTTCTGAGATAGTCCCCCCCCCCAAATTCTTCTTCTGCTCTTAATCTTCTATCACCCTCGCCTGACAAATTTTCTGTGTTTCCTCCTGCCTCTTTGGATGAACTCTCTACACTTCTGAACTCTTCCAAACCTGCAACTTGCTCTCTTGATCCAATTCCTACTCGTCTTCTAATCTCTATAGCTCCCTCCTTTCTGCCCTCGCTTCTCCATATCTTCAATCTCTCTCTCTCTACAGGCTCCTTCCCGTCGGACTTCAAACATGCTCTCATTTCCCCAATTCTGAAAAAACCTTCTCTTGACCCCTCCTCCTTGTCTAGCTATCGTCCGATTTCTCTTCTTCCCTTTCTTTCTAAGGTTTTGGAACGGGTTGTCTATTTGCGCTGTCTTGAGTTTCTTGAAGCCAATTCCATCCTCGATCCCTTTCAGTCTGGCTTCCGCCCAAGGCATTCTACAGAGACAGCTCTCACCAAGATCTCGAATGACCTTTTACAGGCCAAGGCTAATGGCCTTTACTCTGTTCTCATCCTTCTTGATCTGTCTGCAGCCTTTGACACCGTTGATCACTGTCTTCTAGTTGATATAATCTCTGACCTTGGGTTCTCAGACTCTGTTCTCGACTGGTTTAGATCTTACTTGTCTGGCAGATCTTTTGCAGTGGTTGCAGGAGGTCAGACTTCATCTCCTGTTCCCTTATCTGTTGGAGTTCCCCAGGGCTCTGTTCTGGGTCCCCTTCTGTTTTCTCTCTACACACTGTCCTTAGGAAAACTCATGAGCTCTTTTGGCTTTTCCTACCATCTGTATGCCGATGACACCCAGCTGTATCTTTCCGCCCCTGACCTTTCTCCAAGGCTTGAACAGCAAGTTTCCTCCTGCCTTACAGCTGTCTCGCAGTGGATGTGCCATCGGCGTTTGAAGCTCAACATGTCCAAGACGGAGCTTCTTGTCTTTACTCCTAAGCCCACCCTTCAACACTCCTTTTCTGTCTCTGTGGACAACATTTCTATTCAACCAGTCCAGCAAGCCCGCAGTCTTGGTTTTGACTCTTCTCTGTCGTGTATCCCTCAGATCCAGACCACAGCCAAGGCTTGTAGACTCTTTTTGTACAATATTGCCAAAATCCGACCATATCTCTCCGCCTCTACTGCCAAGATCCTGGTCCATGCCCTAGTGATCTCACGACTTGATTACTGTAATGTCCTCCTGGCTGGGCTTCCTCTTTCTCACCTCCGTCCTTTAATCTCTGTTCAGCATTCAGCTGCACGCATTATCATTTCCACCCACCGCTCTGACCACATCTCTCCTGTGTTGGCATCCCTTCACTGGCTCCCCCTCCCTTTCCGCATTCAGTATAAGCTCCTGCTGTCCACATTTAAAGCCCTCCATGGACTGGCCCCTCCCTACTTATCAGACCTTCTTTCTCCTCACCTTCCCACTCGGGCCCTCCATTCTGGTAGTCAAGGTCTGCTGTCTCAGCCCAGGATTTCCTCTGCCCCATCCTGGATTCGCCCCTTTTCACTCGCTGCTCCTCACTCCTGGAACCTTCTTCCCCCACAAGCAAGAGCCATCACTTCTTTAACCAGCTTCAAAACGGAGTTGAAAACCATCCTGTTCAGAGAAGCCTTCCCAGGCATTGCATAATTGTCGCTTACTATTTGATGTTCTTGTGGTGCCTGTTTATTGAACCATTTCCTGTATTGCTATGTACTGTATATGCATTATCCTACTTGAGAGTATGTATTTTCCCTGGAAAATGATTAACCATCCATTATGAAGCCTCGCCCTCCCTCCAGTCCATCTGCCTTGGTCCAGGCCTTGGAGGTAGAGAGGAACTGCTGGACCTCTTACCCTTTCCTTCCACCACCCCCTTCTCCTTCTGTGTCTTGTCTTTTTAGATTGTAAGCCCGAGGGCAGGGAATCGTCTAACTAAAAGATTGTATGTACAGCGCTGTGTAAATTTACAGCGCTTCATAAATAAAGGTTAATAATAATAATAATAGACTAGTGGTCCCCAAACTGTGCCCTTTAAGAGATTTTGGACTTTCTCCCAGAAGCCTCAGCTATGTTGGCCAATAGTCTGGGATTTTGGGAGCTGAAGTCCAAAATCCCTTAAAGAGCACAATTTGGGGACTACTGATCTAGACTATACTGAACAGGTTCATTACAAGGAATTCAGCCCCCCCCCCCAACTTCTGAACTACCAATATAAATGTGCAATGTAACATATCAGCTAGCAGTCAACCAGAGTGGGGGAAAAGAGCACCCAAAAGCTTTTCATTAGCTAGTATTTATTTATTTAAGACAGTGGCACATCGTGATCGTTTTGAGACATACAAAAATCCTTCATTTTATTTTGGACAAAACAAACATGACATTTTGGAGTAAAGCATTATTAAATTCAGAAATATTTTAGATCACTGATATTCTGTATGTTATAATACTATCAAAATAATTGGTGCTAAAATAGTAAAGCTGAGTGTTACATTATATGTCAGAATAATTATATAACCATTTCAAAGGTTGTTGCCATTAGGAACAAAGGAAGCCTTGATATGTTGAGTTTACATGCATTATTCTGTAACTTTCCACTCAGTGTGCTTACAGAACTTTGTATTTTTGTGCTTGCTTTGAGATGGTAAAATTTAGACATGAAATGATTTGGTTTGCATTCAAATCAATCCTTTCACAGAAATGGATTAAACATGTGAAATAAACGGGTAAATCCTCTATAGAGGAATGTAAACCATATTTGAATAATTGTATAATTAAAAATCACTAAAGATATGTAGCATTAAAAAATGATTATTCCTGGAAAGTATGTAAAATAAAATAAAATAAAATTCATGTTTAGAGCAGATTTTAAAAAAAAATCCCTTTTTAAGTGTTATAAAAAAAGCTAAACAATAAAACTCTTTCACAGCTGCAGTGATAAGATGCTCTGCCTCCAAAAAAAAAAAAAAAAAAAAAAAAAAAAAAAAAAAAAGGGGGGGTTTAAAGAAAGAAGAGACTATCTAAAAATATTGGACACAATCCACTCACATATCTGTCCCACAATTCAGGCAGATTGTGCTCCCTGCATTTTATGCTGCTTAAGATGCAATACATCTATTTTCCTAAATCTAAAATGCAGTAACCTTTTAAATTGCACCGGTAACAGAATATTGCCTATCTTCACATTATTTGGCAATTAAATTGAACTTTTACCATAACATGATTGAAGACAATCTTGAAGACAAGCTTAAGCTTCACTGTGCACTCAAATTTAGTTGTTGCAATAGCAGCACACAGACGAAACAGAGTAAGCAAACTACATTTAGCAAATTGTTCTTCAGTTGTTCACATACAATACTGATATTCCATTTCCTCTGAATAAAATCCAATAGTGAGCTCAGTTTCATGCCTTCTTTTTCCTTTTTATATAACCAAAAGGTTGTGCACAGCCTAGGACAACATGTAAAATTAAGGGCATGTAAAATATATCCCATAAATGAAGAATGAGGAGGATCAGGAGAATTGCAACAATCCCTTATTGATATTGAAATAAAAATTTAAGACTAAGACCACTGCAATATATTTATACTTCAGTAAATAATGTGTAGCTAATCTAATAGAGCAATAAAAATCTTACATTAAAAAGATACCTTCAATTATTGGACAGCTGATTTTTAATACATCAACATGTTACAAAAGAGCTGGAAGCTAGCACTTCTTAGAAGACGCATTCCAGACTATTACTGTTAGCTACATTTGTGAAAGAAAAAGCAGTATACGCATACATGAAATAAAAAAGAATCTCCATTCTCATTCATGCACGTGACAATGTCATGCCTGTGATAGCACCAAGAGCAATGGGTATGTGCATGCATCATCTGAAAACAAAGGAAGTACAGTCGGACCTTTGTATTCGTGGGGGATCCATTCACACCCACCACTACCCGGCGAATACAGAAAAATGCAGGACCTCACCCCTTTGTTCTTAATGGTGGTTAAACGTGCATGCGGCTGCATGCATGCACCACCATTGGGGACAACGAGGCTCGCCATCTGCCAGATGCTTAAATCTTCAGATGACAAGCCTATGGATAGCAAGGCCCCACTATATACTTCTTTTCTTCAAAACTGTTGTAATTCTGCAGATGGATTCATGTTTAAGTCAATATTGCTAGTAACTTAAAACTCATATAAATAAATATTTTTGAATGGAGTGGTTGCCATCCTTAGCAAGAACTAACATGAAACTCTGTAGCGTTATTCTTGAAAACAGGCACCATAACATTCATTTGCTGACAGTACAGTGACGGAAGGCCTTTATCTGGTCACTTGTGCCACTAATGCATATTACAAAATGAACACAGTATGGCCAACCCCCCCCACCACCACCTTGAATTTCTTAAGTGGTGTGGGAAGGATAAGAAACAAGGATAGGTATAATGGCCGAAAGACATCCACGCAAAATTATCAAGGCAGCCCTGTCATATAGGTTGCCTATACTGCAAACAGATCTGAAGAGGCCTTTCAACAGTTATTAGAATCTCATTAACTTTTCTTATGGAACACTGCTGTCTTTATTCTGGTTTATATATCATGGTGCAGAATACTCTGCATATTTTAATAGCTAAGGTTTTCAAGTAGTGATTTTATTACCTACTATAGATGCTGAAGGCTTTGTTTCAAACTATTTCAAAAATAAAATACAGTATGATTCCCATATCTGCGGAGACTGGTTTAATTTACCCATGTCCGGGGGGGAAATTAATCACTCTAGGCATCTAAAAATCCTCCAGTGGGACCCTATGGTCAATTTCTGCTGGAAATACAAGGTTCAATATTATCCACAACAAATCAACTTGACTACCATTTGTTCTTCTGATGCAGCTATTCACATGGCTCTACATTTGTCTCCCTCATTGTTTTAGTACTACTAACTCTGTGATCTCAAACCCTACATTTGGATGCACCCTGATCCTAAATCTGTGTTTGGAATAAAAATTTACGTTTTGCCTAGTTTGAAAGCTGTACAGAAGGTAACTACCACTACACTATT
Source organism: Sceloporus undulatus (assembly GCF_019175285.1). Taxonomy (NCBI): domain Eukaryota; kingdom Metazoa; phylum Chordata; class Lepidosauria; order Squamata; family Phrynosomatidae; genus Sceloporus; species Sceloporus undulatus. Next base: position 150,706,965 of record NC_056526.1, read on the forward strand.
ACAAATCTAGCAATACACCATTGTTGTTGTTCCTATTGTGTGCCTTCAAGTCGTTTTTTTAGGATATTAATAATATAGCCTTCAGGCTCATCTTAACTTGCAAAATGTGTACATGGCTGAAATCCAACTTCACACTACTGCTCAAGTGCTAACACATAGAAATTACTTTGCCTCCTTCTTGCAGTACTGTGTACTGCCCTAGAACTGGTTCAAGAAGGTTTCTCAGAACCTTAGAGCAGATTTTCAGAGTGCATTGGGGGGGGGGACTTCATGGAGGCTTGCCTTTCCCTTCTCTCCAAATTTCTCACAGCAATGGTATCTCCAACAGAAGAATTCTGCTGGACTCTGGGCAGTATCTTTAAATATTCCAAAGATATGATGTAAGTAATCTGCCTTTTCCTTTCACTTTGTTGAAGTGAGCCCACAGTGAGTCAGGGATAGAGAAACTAAGGACCCCGTGATGAAGGAAGTGGGATATACATGGATCTGTCCTCTTCTGGAACTTTTAAAGTTATATGTATGTTTTCATCAACAATACTTTGCAATCTTATTGATGAATGCATCTCTGAAGCAATGCTACCACTGAAACGACACAATTCCTGTGGTTACAGTAGCAATATATATTAATATAGCTAAGTTTTAGTTTTGTTTTCAATAATCCATTAAATGTTCATGTTATTCTTGAAAAAAACATAATTGAGTTAAACAATGTTTCAATATTGTTAAATTATTTTTACAAAGCTGTTCCTATCCCTTGTTCTCTCATAGTTAAAGAAAAGTGCAAAGCTATGAAAATATGCCACGAAGGCAAGAAAACCACAACTTAAGGCAGAAAAACATACTATATGAATCATTATTTGTGTAACCAATAAAGCTACAGAGTTTATAATAAAGTAGAAAGAGATGAAAGGCAAGTGGCACTTCTATTTAGCACTCATGTCTTTCCTCTACTGTACAATTAAAATATGAAAGATAAGTGTAAATTTCTCCCATTTGACAAATACATTAGATTATAACTTCATATTAGTCTTTGGATCTCTACAGAATGGTGGTATACACAAACTGAACACTAAAGGCATCAGTGATTTGACCTAACACACATATTTATCTTTGTTTAGAGTGTGTGTGTGTGTGGGGGGGGATTCTCAAAACTATGCTCTTTGGAATCAGAGGTTAAACTTCACTTGAAAAATCTACTTTCCAGATAAATATTAATTCAGATGCCACAGTTTACGAAGTGCAAATATAAGAGTGGAATACATTTATATGTGAGGACATACAATAAAGTGCTCAGCAGATTCCACATAATTCCCTACTAAGCCTGAACTTCATCAACACCACACAGTTACAGCACTGGTAAACAGACTAAAGGGATGACTGTAAAAATACTGTGAGCTAACACCAACATGTTATGGCAGGTTTTGATACAGGTTCTAAGTGAACAGTGTTATCAGGTGGCTGGCTAAGCATGAGTGGCTTATGGCTCTTAAGCTTATGAGCCAGTGTCATAAATATAGCTTCCACGTGATCATTGTCATTAGGATTTTTAGCAGACGTTTCAAACAGCGGCATGCTATGGGTGTCAGCAAATTTTTGAGCCACGTCCGTAGGCACCTGAATTGCGCTCCTCAGATCACATTTGTTTCCAACCAAAATCCGAGGTATATCATTGGTGAGTAAGTGTTGTTTGCACTCCTCGATCCATAATGGCAAACTATGAAAACTGGCAAGATTTGTCATATCATATACAAACACAACTGCATGTACATTCCTGTAGTAGTGCTGTACCATACTTTTCCTGAATCGCTCCTGCCCTGCTGTATCCCAGAGCTGGATCTAGAAAGAAAAAAAAGAACAGACACAATTGATTTCTATGTCAGCAAGACAGCACTTTTCCATAGATGTGAACTTTCTTCATCAGGGTCTTCTAGGGAGGGATGATTTGTAATTACCACTTATGGAGCCACGGAGGAGAAACGCTAGTAGGATGGAAATAAATGCACATCTCCACAAGAAAGTTTTCTCTGAACTTCAAATGTATAAAGGAAACCAAGTTTTCATTCGGGGGGGTCGATTTCAGAATAATTTTCCTAATATCATCAGCATGTGGCAGCTAGCTATACAGCTTAAACCTCAAAACTGCCATCACTCTTCTAAACTTGTAATGATAAAATCTTAAGTATCATTCCGGCTTGGCCATGCAAACCCAATGGGTAACTCTGGGCAAGTCACACTCTCTCATCCTCAGAGGATGGCAATGCCAAACCCCCTCTGACGAAACCTGCCAAGAAAAGCCCATGATAAGAAATGAATTGAAGGCAAACAACAACAACAAACTTTGCTTAATTTAAAACTTTACAAGTATGGGGAGAAGGAGAAAAAAAAGGATACAACAGATCCAAAAGGTTACCAAAATATCAAAACATATTTAGAAATGCTTCAGGTCATTTAGTAGGGCATAATGAATAAAATGTATAGTTTAGAAAAGGAGTTTGAGGGACATCTGTAGCATCAGCTCCTGTCGTGGCAAAAAAACCCAATGTTTCCTGCAAGATGGATCAGTGGGATGAAGAGAGAGCAAGTTACGTAATGACAGTGGCTCCTTGGCAACCACCGGGGTTTGGTTTCAGGACCCCCGTTCCCCTGTAGATACCAATATCCATGGATTCTCAAATCCTATTATGTAAAATTATCTAATAGAATGGCAAAATCAATGGCAAAATCAAGGTTTGCTTTTTTTGGGGGGGGGGGGGGAATTGGAATAAGTAAAAGCCAGCTTAGTGTAGAGATTTGAGCTTTGGACGATGACTCTGGAGACCAAGGTTTGAATTCCTGCTCAGTCATAAACCTACTGGGAGGCCTGGGGCAAGTCACACACTCTCAGCCTCAGAGGAAAGCAAAAGCAAACCCCCTCTGAAAAACTTGCCAAGAAAACTCTGTGACAGAGTCACCTTAGGGTCACAATAAGCTGGAAATGACTTGAAGACACACACCACACAGATACACTCACAGGTCCACTAGGTGGATTCAGTCCTCACCTTCCTTAGCAGGAAACCTGCCTGAGCTGTGCAAAGGGGACATTTGGAAGGGAAATCATGCTCTCCAAAGGAACCGAAGAACTCCCAGGTCTCTTTAAAGACAGAAAGGGAGAACTATTATCCTAATGGATCCAGTAGTATGGTTGCTTTCTCACTTTCTCTCCATGGCTTTCTCTCTATGGTGACTTCCAGGCACTATAAACCACCCTGAGGTTGTTCTTGTGATTGTTGTGTGTGTTGGCAAGTTGACTCCAACACTATGGACTTTATCACATGGAGGAAAATTGGAAATTTAAATGGGGTTTATCCCATGAAAATCGTGCAATTACTGTTAAATTGCAATTAAGATTTTGAGACACAGTGCGATAAAAGAGCCATTATCCTGGGAATAGCCAGGCAATAAACAGCAAGAAAGCATTTTTGGGATTTCCCAGGAATAATTTTGTTGCTGTTTATTTTGGCTGGTTATTCACGGGTTAATGGCACTTTAATCACTTTTCAATGCGACGTCGTGGGAAAACCTTTATTGCAACTGCGCAATATTCACAGGATATTGGCCATTTAATTGCAATGTCATGTGAAAATCTTAATTGTGAATGAACAGTTTTAACAAGCTAATCCCTGTTTATATGTCCAATTGTTCCCATGTGATAAAGTCCTATGTTTTTACCTGAGAGAACACCTCTCTAGGAATCTCTAGATCCTCCAGTGAAACTCTTTGGTCAACATCTGCCAGACATTGACCATAGAACTGCACTGGAGGAGCCACAAATGCCTAGTGGAGTGTTCTCTCTAGGGATCTCAAGGTCCTTCAATGCGACTTTTGGTTCAAGTTGACCACAGAGTTGCTCTGGAGGACCTAGATATTCCTAGAGAACGTATTAATCAAGCCTGTTGAATAACCAAAGCTGCAAATGTGGAGGGATGAGTGTGTGTGTGTGTGTGTATGTGTGTGTATATATATATATATATATATATATGTGTGTGTATGTGTGTATGTATATATGTGTGTACATATGTGTGTATATGTGTGCATATATATATATGTGTGTGTGTGTGTATCTATGTGTGTATCTGTGTGTGTGTGTGTATCTATGTGTGTGTGCCCAGACATCTGTGTGTGTATCTATGTATCTGTTTGTGTGTATATCTGTCTATGTGTCCATAACTGACATCTTTTGGCTGGTGAGGGGGAGAACAGGCTGGTTCAGTGTCATCAGAGGCCAGCCTGAAGGAAGGAGACTCTGCCCTCCATAACTGCCACCCACCGGCCTGAGAGGGAGTTCATCAGGCAGGTCCAGCTCCATCAGGACTAGCCTGGAAGAAGGAAGAGCCTTCCCTCCAATCCATCTGCCTTGGTCCAGGCCTCAGAAGGAGAGAAGAACCACTGGATCTCATCCCCTTTCCCTCCATCATTCCCTTCTCCTTTTGTTTCGTGTCTTTTAGATTGTAAGCCTGAGGGCAGGGAACTGTCTGATTAAAATAATATTGTAAGCCGCCCTGAGAGCCATTAGGGCTGAAGGGCCGGATAGAAATACCTAAATAAATAAATGTGTGCATATATATATATATATATATGTGTGTACAGATCTCTGTGTGAGTATATCTATGTGTGTGTGTATCTGTATGTGCATATATATATATATATACACGTGTGTGTGTGTATCTCTGTATGTATATCTGTGTGTGGGTATATCTGTGTGTGTATCTGTGTGTGTGTATATATCTATATATATATATATATCTATGTGTGTGCATATCTAGGTGTGTGCATGTGCGCACACACATATATATACACAACATAGGAAACCAACACAGAAAGGCCATAGGCGTCCACAGCCAGAGCAGTTGCCATGGCCCTAGAGGAAGGCAAGGCGCCTCAAAACATAGGGCCCTGAAGGGAAACGTCAGCCGTGAGAAGGCTTTCAAAACCCTCCCGTCAACAGAGGCCCGCGCTAAGTTCCCGCTCTGGCTCCAAAGAAGGCTGCGGTGGCGGAGGGCGAAGGGGGTCCTGGCGGCGTCGCACCTTGATCCTCTCGGCGTCGATGTCGACGGCGCGCTCGCGGAAGTCCACTCCGATGGTGGCCTCGGTGCGCTCCGGAAAGCGTCCGGCGCAGAAGCGGTACGTCAGGCAGGTCTTGCCCACGTTCGAGTCCCCGATGACGATGATCTTGAAGATGCGGGAGCGCGCCGGGGGAAGGGCCCCAGGAGGAGCGCCGCTGCTGCTGCTCGACAGACTCAGCTCCAGAGAGGACTCCACCTCGGCCGCCATCTCGGCCTCTGGCGCGCACGCGCAGTGGCTTCCCCAGCTGGCTAGTCAGGCAGGCGCGCGCCGCTTCCAACCGCCAATTGAAATTCAACTCCCCCGCCGCCGGCCCAAGCGCCTGAGGCGGCCATGTTGACCGTACGTACGTGACGCCACGCAGGACGCATTGGCTCCGCCCATCTCCTGGCAAGTTGCCCTCTTCTTCTTCTTCTTCTTCTACTTCTTCTCACGGGGACACTAGTATCCTCCTCCTCCTCCTCCTCCTCCGTCCTGGCTGTTAACTAGCAAAAGCTGGGGGGCGGGGAAATCTCGCGAGAAGTGAAGTACAGCACAAATGCAGGCCTCTTCTTGCTGTGGGGAGCCTTCAAGTCATTACCGACTTATGGCGACCCTAAGCTATTAATAATAGTAATATACAATATATATATATATCACCTTTCCAAAGGATCAAGGCGGTTTACAAATTAGATAAATACATAAAGCCCATAAACAGTTTACATAAGCAAATACACAAAAACATGAATAAACACCTAACATACACAAACTAAAATCCCATCCCTTATCCCTTAACTAAAAACAATCATCAAATTACAATTTAAATTAATTAAATGTTTAAAATAGATAACATTAAAATAAGTTAAAATTTTTAAAGTTTAAAATTATCATAATCATATTTATTATTATTATTATTATTATTATTATTATTGGCAAGGTTTTTTCAGCAGAGTTGTGCCCTTGCCTTTGAGGCTGAGAGAGTGTGACTTGCTCAAGGCCACTCGGTGGGTTTCATAGCCAGAGCTGTAGTCCAACACTCAAACCACTATTATTATCATTGTTATTACTATTAACCTTTATTTATATGCCAAACATAGGCAGTTTTGTTTCAGCATTCAAAGGACATTTCTAAATTTATGCATAGTCCAGATACAAAGAATGGACAGGGGTTTTTTTTCTTTCCTATTATATTAGAATTTGTCAAACTGCACTGCCGAAATAATGCGGTTTGGTACCGCTTCAACCGCCAGGGTTCAGTGCTATGGAAATCTGGGATTTGAAGTTTCGGGAGAATTTTAGCCATCTCTTGTCAGAGAGCCCTGGGGCCACAACAAACTAGAAAGCCCAGGACTCCATAGCATATCGCCACGGCCGTTAAACTGGAGTCAAACCATACAATTTCTGCAGTCTGAGACAACTCAGACAACATGATTCAAACAACAAATCGAGGAACATGAGAGACACTGCAAGACTGCAACATGTTATGAGCCATCCTGGGCATAAATAAAATGCTGTTTGAAAACACTGAAATTCTGGACCATGCCACCAACTATCAGGTCAGGATGCACAGGGAAGCCATTGAAATCCACAAACACCTGGACAATTTCAACATGAAAAAGGAAACCCTTAAAGTGAACAAAGTTTGGCTACCAGTCCTGAAAAACACCAAAATCAAGACCCAGTAAATGCAAATGAAAGCCTCCCAGGGTGAGGGGGGTTCCCAGGAGACAATGGATCATTAAGTAAATGGACTCCCTGTAGGCCTTGCCATTCAACAACAAAACAATACACAGATTAGCATGGAACTCAATTCCTCTCAACCAACAGTATATATACCCCACTCACTTCCATGCCAGCATTCTCTGAAGATGCCAGTCACAGCTGCTGGGGAAACATTAGGAATAAACTCTTCTAGAACATGGCCTCATAGCCCCAAAACCCCACAAAAATATGCTAGTAAATTGTTAATTTATCTCCAATCCCATGCAGACAGTGCAATAAATAATAAATGCTATCGCTCAAGGAGAAATCTGAATCACTAATTTTTTGTTTATGTTTTGTTTGCAAGTAGTCTTACAAATACCCCAATACCCAAAATTTATGGTGTAAATGATGTTTATTCCATGATTTTTTGTGGGTCTTTTGGGCTATGTGGCCATGTTCTAGAAGATTTTCTTCCTGACGTTTCGCCAGCATCTGCAGCTGGCATCTTCAGAGAAATCCCAGTTGGCTTCAATTTGAGGAGGTTGAAAAAGAGGTGAGGCTTTAGTACCCTGCCCTGCTCAAGACTACAAGGAGCAAAACAATTAAGCAAAATAGGCAATTACGTAACAAGTTGCTGAATGTCCACAAAATGGATTTGGGGAAAAGATGTTTTTCATAAATAGGATTCCCACACACTTGACAAAGGCGTTAATAATATATTAATCTTTTTCTTAGGATGCAGTCCCTGACCTAGGATATTTGTGCATTCTCAGCGGGTGACAACCATCCAAGTCTGTACTGTATATGAAATTTCCACTTTCTGTAGAGGTTCCTGGTAAGGACATAGGACCTACCATTTGTAGTTGGTATGTATAATAAATGTTTAGAATTTGATGATTTGGGGGAGTTACTACTAAGATTTGACTGGATATGTGAGTTGGTCAGCTTGTATGGTCAGCTTGTATTTGAGGGAGGAGGAAATCCCCCTTTCTGAAATCTCTTTTCTTGTATCATGCATCCATTTATACGGGTCCTATTCGCTGGAGCAGCAGAAAACAGCTTGCTCCATCCTCGATGTGACATCCCTTCAAATATTTAAACAAGGCTATCATATCACATCTTAACCTTCTCTTCTCCAGGTTAAACATACCCAGCTCCCTAAATTTCTCCTCATAAGGCATGGTTTCCAGGCCCTTCACCATTTTACTGGCCCTCCTTTGGACATGCTCCAGTTTCACAACATTTTTTTTTTTTTTGAATTGTGGTGCCCAGGACTGGGCACAGTATTCTAAGTGAGGCCTGACCAAGGCAGAATAGAGTGGCACTATTACTTCCCTTGATCTAGACACTATACTTCTATTGATGAGCTCATTCTGCATTTAGCTTTTCTGACCTACATGTGCTCACTATTTGTTTGAATTCTTCTTTGGTGATTACCTCCCTTTTCCACTTCTTATACATGCCCCGTTTAAACCTTAGCTCCATTGAAAGTTCTTTAGTCATCCATTCTGGTTTCTTGAGACATCTCCCATTTTTCCTCCTAATTGGAACTGTTTGAAATTGTGCCTTCAAATATTTCCCTTTTGAGAAATTCCTGTCCGTCCTGAACTCCCTTCTCTCTTAGTATTCCTGACCACGGGATCACCCACAGTATTTCTCTAAGTTTACTGAAATCAGCTTTCCTAAAAGTCTAGAATGCATGTCTGACTATGCCTGGCTTCTCCTTCCCACTGTATAACAAATTTCAGGAGAACATGACCACTCCCACCTAATGGCATCCTTACTAGATTATCCCTGTTGGTTAGGATCAGATCTAAAATAGCTGACCCCCTAGATGCCTCTTCCACCTTTTGAGCAATGAAATTGTCTTCCAGGCAAGCAAGCAAGTAAGGCTTTGTGTGGGCAAGAAGCTAAAGTTCAATTCAGATCCAACATTCTGTTTCCCACAGATGCTTACCTATACATAGAACATTAAAGTAACAGCTCTTGGCCTCTGAAGCTTGATGTTCCACTTAGCTTTAAAATGGATAGACATTCATGAGGAATGAGGCCATCTAAACTAGCGGGCCCCACATAAAAAGGATGTGGTGGTTGGTTATTATGCCAATTCTGACTATTAGAAGGTTGGAAGGTTGGCAGTTCAGGGCCCAAGCACCACATGATGGGGTGAGCTCCCATCATTAGTCCCAGCTTCTGCCAACCTAGCAGCTCGAAAGCATGCAAATGCTAGTAAATAGGTACCACTTTGGTAGGAAGGTAACAACATTTAGTGTAGTCATGCTGGCCACATGTACGCAGGAGTCTCTTCAGACAACACTGGCTTTTCAGCTTAGTAACGGAGATGCAGTCGGTTACGACTAGACATTCATGTCAAGGGAAACCCTTACCTTTACCTTTTACCTCACATCATGCCAGAAATCCCACGTAATGTGTGAAAAGTTTCCTTTTTCTCTTCTAGATTACCAGTTGTGTGCCTTCAGATCATTTCCAATTTATGACAATCTTAAAGCGACCGTATCACGACCCTTGTTTTTGTTGGCAAGATTTGTGCAGAGGGCATTTGCCTTTGCCTTCCTCTGAGACTGAGAGGTTGTGACTGACCCAAGGTCACCCAGTGGGTTTCCATGGCTGAGTAGGGATTTGAACCCAGGTCTCCAGAGTCCCATACTGAACCACTACACCATGCTGTCTCACCAGTTATACACCCATTAACAAATTCCTTAGTTACCTGATGTATGCAAAGAATATATATAGCAATGCGCATATAGCAATTCACATTAAGAGCTGCCCCCCAGTAACAACATGGCTCCTTGTCAGAGATTGAATGTACACAGGCAAAATAATGTATCCATACCTCGATCTGAGTCCTGTGGAACACATGTGTTCCTCTGATATGAAAACTATTTTTGGAGTTTTAAAAAAACAAACATGTGGTTTGACCCCTGAATTGGGATCAAGGAGGAATCAGGAGCTGGGAGGCATGGAGTCATTGGAAGTGTGTTGCCCAGGCTTTTGCTCATTTACGAAGGGCTAAAGGGTCTGCACCATTTCTCCCACCTTGGCATGCTGGACACGGATCTTTGAATCTTTGCTCACCTTTTGAGTAGGCAATGGGGTTTGTGTGTCTCATGAGGCCAGCACATAAAACACCTTCCTGGGAGAAAGCACTAATGAATTAAATAGGAATTACATCTGACTTAAGATTTTTCCACATTATCATATTGGTAATGTGTTGCTACACCCTATTTCCTAGGAATTAAGTTTAAAAAATGAGGCAAAGAGTTAGGGGGAGTGGAGGCAACACATGTAAGAGCTGACATTACTGCTCTATTTGCCCAATCCAATGGAAGTGAAGGTGGGTGGTCAGAATGATAGAAAAGGTGTAAATGTGTCCATGTGGGGGGAGATTGCTGCTACAGACATGTGAAAGGACATAAACTAATATGGGGAACACATGCACACAGCAGAAACGCCTCCTTCTACCAGTATGACAACGTGATTGTGGTCCTGTGTGGACACTGCAGTATAGCCGGGATACAGTCCTTGTGTAATTTCAGTCCAAAACGCAATTGATGTACTAGTGTAGTTTCCATGGGTCATCATGACTACAGAAAGCTTTTACTGGACTGCTGGTACAACAGCTGTATGGCCAAGTTAGGAAAAACATACACAACCAAAAGTAATTACTTTTGTCACTAAGATTTGTAAATGGCTTCACATAGTTGCAGAGTATGCTTAAGCTTTAACTCTCAGTTTGAATATAATAAAATTGGCACAATATATACTAGTCAACTGTAAAAAATTTCTCTAACATACTAATTCATTAAAATTACGGAGTATAGCTGCTGCAAAATCACAACAATGTATATTTTTAAGAGATGTACAGATGACCAAAAGCAAAATTCCAGATTAATGACAGCTTGCTACTTTTCTTTAAATTCTTTTCACAGAAAGAGCAATAGTCTCTCTAAAGAGATGTACAATGAAAACCAGTGTCAACTGTCCAGTTAGCAACCTTTTTAACCATTTCTTACGTTATACTTTACTTTAGATCTTACTGAATCTTCTACTGATGCAGCCTAAAACTGCAATAACCTTTTAAGCTGCCGCATCGCACTGTTGACTCATATTCAACTTGTAGACTACAAGTTGAACTTGAGTCAACAGTGCAATGCAGCAGCTAAAAAGGCCAATGCAGTTTTAGGCTGCATCAATAGTAGTGTCTAGATCAAAGGAAATAATAGTTTCACTCTATTCTGCTTTGGTCAGACCCCACCTGGTGTCCAGTTCTGGGCACCACAATTCAAAAAGGACATTGAGAAGCTGGAGTGTGTCCAAAGGAGGGCAACTAAAATGGTGAATGGTCCTGAAACCATGCCCTATGAGGAACGACTTAGGAAGCTGGGGATGTTTAGCCTGGAGCAGAGAGAGTTAAGAGGTGATATGATAGCCCTGTTTAAATATTTGAAGGGATGTCATATAGAGGAGGGAGCAAGCTTGTTTTCTGCTGCTCCAGCAAACAGGACACGGAACAATGGATGCAAGCTGCAGGAAAAGATTCCGCCTCAACATTAGGAGGAACTTCCTGACAGTAAGGGCTGTTCGACAGTGGAACACACTTCCTCGGAGTGTAGTGGAGTCTCCCTCCTTGGAGGTCTTTAAACAGAGGCTGAATGGCCATCTGTCAGGTATGCTTTGACTGAGAGTTCCTGCATGGCAGGGTGTTGGACTGGATGGCCCTTGTGGTCTCTTCCAACTCTGTGATTCTGTGAATCACAATAGACAATGTAAATTCCCATGGAATTTGTAATCCTCACAGGGGGATTGTATTTTGCAGAGTTATTTACTAATAACTCTAGAAGCTATTATTGCCAAGTTGCAAATTACAGTCTGTAACAGCAGCTGTTATGGTTACTTTATTGGAGAAAGAAGACAGGAAAGGGAAGTAGTGTCTCCAAGCACTGCTGCATTATGCATTGTGTGATTTCACCAACACTGTAACTATTTATACAAATTGTTATTTAAACTGGTCTTCCACTACATACATACATTCTCTCCTGATAAGTGTTTTCACATTATACAGTCAGACAACTCTTTTTCAAAACATTTTATTGCATTATATTTGGTACCTTATGTTTGACAAAGGAAAGTACATCTTTAACTGCAGGAATAAGAAGCTGGTCTGTTATCGAAAAAAAATCTTGGGCCCGTTAAAAGTTACAAAGTCATGGGCTTGCCTGAAACAACTGAGCAAGAAATATATTCTTAGAAATGTAGGGCTTCAAGTATTACAAACCTGTGACACTGTGGAAAAGTTCCAGAGGTATCTAAACTGCAGCACTTTTTCTGCATAACGTGAACAAGGCCTGCTGAGGTTTTGAACAATTAAGTCTCTCGATCAGTCACAAATTGGTAGCCAGGAGTTCCTCTTTGAAATTTCAAGCCATAGTTATGTTCGTTCATATTTTCACTGTACGTGAAAAAATCATGCTGTCTTTCTAAAGAGTTGGTGCCACATCACAGTGCATAATTTCATTTGGTTCTTGCATTACAGTTTTAAAAAGTTTAGCCAAATGATACTATCATGCTCATTTCCTAAACAGCAATGTTGATTTCTTTTCAAATTTTTAATTAAAACAAAGAGGATGTTCTAACCCATTCCTTCATTTAAAAACTGTGGTGCAAGAACACCAAACTGATCACGTGCAGTAAATTTCGGAGACACAACAAGCTTATTGAACACCTTATGTTTTGTTATTTTGTTTCACACATTAAGTCCCAGTCTCTACAACAACATTATATATGTGTTGCAGGTTTGTTTGCAAATATTGATTCACATTGCATACTTCCAAAGGGTAGATCATCTCTGTATCAAAACCAGTCAGATGCTAAAGCCCCAACAACTCTTTGTGCTCAGTGAAAAGATCCAGTGCTAAAACAGCGTTTTTGCTGTCTGAGATAGTCATCTCAACAAGACATATTTAAAGTAATATTTCTGCCACACACCTGCTCCAATGGGTGTTGAGCCTTCAGATTCCATATAAATTAGTTTAAAAATGGGGTATGTAGATAAGGATACTTTTCAATTTTAGCAGTGCTTAGTTTTTCTTTAACTGAGCCACCTATATCCAGTAATACGTTACTTTATATTATATACTTCGTCAGCAGGATAAAAAAAGTAAAACTTTGAAGGCAACCATTTTTACTCCTTCCATTCTCTGTGTAGTTAGAACAATTCAGCAGGTGCGTGACAAAAATATTATACACCAGATACGGTCCAAAATCATTCCACTCCTTTAAAAAAAAGTTCATATTTCATTGGCCAGTTCTTCGGTTTCCGCAGATATATCTCCATTAACTGTGATCTTCATATCCTCTTCATATCCAGGGGGCATAAAAGCCAAAGCATAAGGAAAAAGCTTATGACAATTTGCTCTGTACATTTCAGCTGCTTCTTTACAGTTTCCAAGGCTACCATCATTCAATGCTTCCAATACCTCCATACAAGTCTAAAGGAGAAAAAAAATAGTATTACTGCTTTGAAGAGAAGCTGTGTGGCAGTAATTTGCAGTTCCAATAGTCTGTTTTCAGAGAGATATCCTGCATACACATCAATGTCCATAGTGAGCAGAACATAAAAAAGGACTTCGTCATACATATTATCAGTCAGATGCTAAAGCTCCAACAATTTTTTGTGCTCAGTGAAAAGATAAGTTAATTAAATTAAATAACTGAGACTGGATTAGAAGAGCAACACTAGGGGCCAAGGAGAATAAATAATTTATTCAAAATTTACCTGAAGATTTCTGTTTATAAGGGATTCATCAAGGCAAGTTGCCAATTCCACAGCTCTTTTCTGACTAGCTGGATCCAAATAATACACCATTTTGGCAGCTAAGAGAGAGGGGGGGAAATCACCTTTAATTAAGAGTAATTAGATTCAAACAAGCAAAAACCCACACACAGCAATGACCTGAATTTACTTTTTAGATATATCCTTTTTTCCTTCTAGAAAAATCACAAATAGGTATTTCCACAACATATATAACAATTTCTTTTCATACAGTACAAACTTGGAGTATGTTGGACACTGCATCAAGTCCAGTGTGTCAGAATAGAAGTCACATCCCTCATCCTTACACAAGGGGAAAATAATGACAGGGCTCAAGTACTAAGTGTTCCCTTCTGCAAATGGAAATGCTTCCACCTCTCACTGGTGAAAAAGGGGTCAGTTAATTCTCATATATTCACCTTGTCATCTCTCCCCAACTGTTGCAGACCTTTTCAAACCAAGTCAGGTCAAATGGGACTGCATGGGTGAAGAGAACTATTTCTTTCTTCTGCTAGCAGGACTATCCCAAGTGCAGAAATCTACTCACAGGTACTCAAGTTCCAAGTCTTAATCTTTAAATACCCAGTCTGTCACGTAATGCACATGCAGCCACATGAACTTACAGCCTGGAACTAATTATATTTAAAGCAGAGGAATCAGTACATTTTATTACAGGACAGTAAGGAAAATACTAATTTTATTTCTGAACAGAAAATCTTCATGGAAGCAAAGGCACAATTGCAAATTCCATCTTATTGTTGCAAGGAAAATGTATAACCACTGCCAATTGCAGTGCCTGGGGCTAAGTGGCATAAGTTATGGAACATTTCTAATAGTAACACTTTTGCTATCTGATTACTCTACATAATATGCTTTAAAGCTTCCTTCATCTAATCATCTCTTTCATAAAACAAACATTGTAATGACAATAATTCCAGAGCTGAAATTTCATATTACTTCAGACAGGAGTTTGATACAGTACTCACTTGATTTACTATATGTCTCTCATCATTGAACTATGTTGTAACTGTTAAAGCACCTCCTGACGTTTCAGTTGCAAGAGCCACAAGTGACGTTTGTTGAAGGGCTATTGGGCTGGCCAGGCTCTCACACATAGCAATCCTAACACAGATCACTCTTGCCTTACTGCTAGCAGTAGCAGAGAAAGAGCCAACTTTTAAATATTATTTTGTCACTGCAATTGACAACAATGGTTTATAAAACGCTACATATACAGAAAATAAAATTTGCTACAACTATAATGTTTGCAGGAGAGAGGTAAATGAGGAAAGTTGAAATGGACTGTTTTGAGCAGTGCTGAACTGAGTGTATCTTTTCTAGAGCCCTGTTTTGTGTCACCTCAGCCTTCCCTATTTTATAAAACCAATAAAGGGAAGTGAAATAGCTCCAAATCTGTCTTTGCTTGTCCTTTGGCTATGCAACCTTGGTTGTTTAGTTTCTCTAATAATGCAGGATTCCAGACCCTCTAATTCTTATCTTTCAATCTTAAAACTGATCTTCCTTTGAAATTATGTGCCTGGCTGCTAGAAGGAAAGCAATTAACTCTTTGTGAGCCAGCTTCTTGGCTTGGCCTCCAGAGATACCATGACTGGGTCTAGAACTCTAGCTTATTCCACTATGTTGGTAATTTCTGGCTGTAGCTTGTGCCAGAATTGGTGGGAGATTTCAATCCTTCCATTATCATGAGCTGTTACCAGATACATGAGCAAGCCTTACTGGGGCGATATATGGCAAGTGTCGCAGCATTTTCAGTGCATACCCATGAGTGTGTACTGAAACGATTTTTAACAGGATAGAGTCACCTTAGGGTCACCTAAGATGGAAACGACTTGAAGACATGCAACAACAACAACAACAAGACCCATATGTGACACCATTCTCTATCCTCCAGTGTGAAGCCCAGGTCATGTTCCCGAGTTTGAGACACTGGATGTCTTTATTAGATGTTTTAAAAGAAAGCTTTAGAATGTGTGAATTTGCATCTTTATGTTTTCCATTTTTCAGTCTTATCAACATTTTGTGAGTTTACTAGCAGTTTGCTGCCGAACTTGTTGCAGATCTAGAAAATGGGAGGGTGTTGGCTTGTCATTAATTTTTGCTCTCCCACCAGGAGGGAATCTAACAGACTGTATGACCACTCCTGATCTGTGGGATTGTGCACTGTTGTAGTTTTTAAAAAGCAGAGTATATTAACAGAGGTGTTAAGGGAGAGATTGGGAGCACAAAGCATTTAAACCATTTGAGCCAGAACTCCAGGGTCTAGTCAAAGATAAAACTTGTTTACACAATTCGGTGGAAAGAAAACTTCCAGAAAAATAAAATAATAAAAGTACGCAGATTTCTGATACATGTTTGGCTATTCTTGATGTCCTGCCATTATGGAAGAGGAGGAGGAAAGAAAAACAACAACAAAAACACAAATCTTTGCAGGCAAATTGTCAGATATTCATGTGATAATAAAAAAAGGGCAGAGTATGAAAAAGTAAATTAATTTTGGGCAACTCCATCATTTGTGTGGCAGCAATTCTGCCTAACTATGGCCCGTTCCGCCGGCCACAACGTACGCGCCAAGCGCGTACTAGGGTTAGAAAGGGGCGTCCTTTCTGGACGCCCCTAACCCTAGTACGCGCTCGTGCATACAAATGGCGGTGGCGCTCTACACAGGCGTTGCCATCTTGACGTTGCGGACGCCTAGCTTCATACGTCGCCGGTGGAAGTGACGCCATGAGGCGCAACTAGCGATTTGTGTTGCCACTTCCGGGGCGCAAAAAGAAGCTGCTTTTTGCAGCTTCTTTTTGTTGCGTCCAGGAATCATGCTGTTTGTCCGCTGTTCCTGGACGCAGCAACCAGCGGTGCCGGCAGAGCGCCATTTTTGGGTGCTCTGTAACGTGCCCATGTTAAATTTAGCTTTGAATTCAGACAAGTCGTTTTTTTTTTATCTATGACACAACTGCAATGTGACTGATTTTTCTCAGAAGGTTCATGGTTTTAGGAATGTAGTTTCCCAGATACTTGAAGGACTTGTTCTCTCTCCTCTCATTTATGTTAGCAAGGACTGCTTTTGGTATCAGATGAGTCTCACACAAAGTGCTTCTGATTAAGGGGCTGTGCATAAAGGCAGGAAAAGCTGGGTTGGGGCAGGGTTGGGGTATGGTATCCATATAACACATGCCCTGGTTTTGCCCCCAGGCCGATGTGATGCCATGTGCTGCATCAAATGGCACACAGAGTTAACGGTGCTCCTCTGGCGCTGCATCAGCATGACACAGTGCTGAAGGAGTGACATAAAACCACAGTGCCACGGCCACTGCACACTTTGCTGGGGTCAAAAAGGAGCCACTTGCGCCCTGCAAAGGCCAGACTGGGGCTGCAGCATATGGTTGCCATGGCCCCGATCCAGTGCAGCAGGAGGTGGCTGGAGGCGGTCTGCACAGCCTCTTAGTAACATTTATTGGCAGTCCTACCACTGATTTAAATAGTCTGTGCATACAGCTATTGAATAACATTGAAGTTTCGTAAACGTCTGTAAGTGACACCCTTCGTGTTCTTGCTGGTCCAGAGATTTGGTGGTAGCAGCAGGGAGATAGAAGAATGTGTGTTAAAGCTAGAATATTGATTGCAAACTCAGAATTAACTGGTTTCTTGCTACTTTTGCTCAATCTTGTGACAGCAATTAAAGTAACTTCTCTGCATGTTCTCCTTTGGCTATTTCACTATAAAAATAGTTCCAGTTTCAGAGTTTATATCATGATTTTGTCTTATATTTTAAGGAAAACAGTATCACAGACATTTCAATTTTTAACATGGCAATCGATAATCAACAGTCTTATGCCAGGAATTCAAATATCTGACCTTGTTAAAAAACAAACTTGGCTAGTTTCATTTTCATATGGACGTTCTTTCTTTCTTTCTGAGAGTAATTGAACATTTGATTCCTTGCCTGAAGTCTGTGGTACACCCAAGAAACATACACTAGGAGAGATTGCTGACCATGTAGTTTAGCCTTAACACACCCTTGACAAAAAGCATCTTGGCATCAACACAAGTGACATGTTGGACTAGACTACTGTGTAAATTCAAAAGTGACATAGAGTGGGCCCTTCCCATCCATGGTGGTTTTGTTCTGGGACCCCTCATGAATGGCAAAAAAATAGATGGTTTTGCTCCATATTATTCAGTGGTGGTGACATGGACACATCAAGATATCTGTATTCTCATGCCACCACTGAATATATGGGGCATGGCAATCTTGTTTGTTGTTGTATGCATTCAAGTTGTTTCTGACTTATGATGACCATCTCATGGGGCTTTCTTGGCAAATTTCTTCAGGAGGGTATCTGCAGGCAGTCCAATCCAGATTGCCAGCCTGCTATTATGAAGGGTCCACTATATTAATAGAGATTAACATTAAAAATGCCTCAGGAAAAATTGAAATACAAAGCAAATTACATACCAGATAATCTGTGCGGTAGTGAATTATAGTTCTGTTTAAGGAAAGTTTCATTGAAGTTCTTTGGATTAGTTGCTCCAAAAAGCCGATTAATTTCTTGATTCAACACTGTTCTTACCGTTTCTTGTAAATCTTTGCTTTCTGAAACTACATAATTAAAAATAAGCAATTAACTGCATTACACTCTATTAATCCCCACCCCAACCCCATGTTACAGTTGCTCTTCTTATTATATTAAGGCATCTTTCAGGCCCATCAAGGTTTTCAAACTCCCTGTACCAGCCCTTTTTTTCTGGTCAAAAAACTTCAATTACCTCTTCTGGAGGCTTCCAGAAGCAGTGCTTACTTTTAAAATAGTTCTACTATTTCTCTGGTTATCATTTTAAAAAATACCTATTTTTCAAAACCAAAAATGTGCTTTCAGCCACCTCTGTTTGTTTTTTGTTTTGTCTTGGGGGGCATTTTTGGCAGTCTGTGCAATCCCTGAACTCAGTGCAGTTGTCCATCCTGGCACATCCAAACAAGTAGCTGTTCTCTGAATTTACTCCACAAAGTAGTCCATCTACGTATTTTACAACTAAGAATTTTTATTTGTCTCTATTCTCTCTCTCATATATATGTGTGTGTGTGTGTGTGTGTGTGTGTGTGTGTGTGTGTATATATATAATCTCCTTACAATGAGCTGAATTATTCATCCATCCAGCCCAACCTTATTTATTCTGACAGGATGCTGTTCACCAGCGTCATGTCTATTCCAGCTACCCATGAATCCTAAAAACAAGAGGTACCAAGGATCGATCCTGCAATTTTTAAAATACTGAACACATAGAGTACCACTGATCTCTAATTTTCCCCATTAAGATATGGGAATTTATCTGTGTAACTGTATTTCAAATCACTATAGAAATTGCAATAGCTTTCAATATGGTAGGGTCTAGAAAGAAGCTGATACATAGACTGATCATATCATGCAACATAGAAACTGGACTACCAGAGAACGAAGTTGGAAGGAAATCTGGAATCACAAAGCCTCTGCTTTAATGAAAAAGGGCAGTAGATACAACTGTCTTGTCTTCCCATTCATGTATTTGGTCAAAGCACTCCAGTATGACAAACCTCTAATATACTGCTCAATTTGCTCCCTCCCGGGTTTATTTCTTCAAAAAATAAAACATCAATATAGTCAACTAGCCATTTAAAATCTTAATATACAATATTTCATATGAAAGGCTCATTTGGGAAAGGAAGACAGACAACAAGAAGTTTTTGTTTTCCTTTTTAGGGGCTAGATATAGATAAAGGAAGTCACAAAGCAAACTATAATGTCATTTTTAACATACAGTGGTGCCTTGGGTTACGAAATTAATTCGTTCCGCGGCTAATTTCGTAACCCGAAAAGCCTTCGTAAGCCGAAAACCCATAGGCGCTAATGGGGAAAAAAGCCGCGGCTCTGCCGCGGCTCCATTTAAAACAGCGCCGGAGTTTTTTCGTAACCCGAAAAAACTTTCGTAACCCGAAACAATAAATCCCTATGGGATTTATTCGTATCCCGAAAAATTCGTAACCTGGGTATTTCGTATCCCGAGGTACCACTGTAGTTTCATTATAGCACATACATTAAATAAATCCTACTGGTAATTTTAAGGCAAGGATGTAATGTTTTGCCCTCCAGATGTTGGACTGCAATTCCCATCAGCCTTGGCATGGGAGCTGTAGCCTAAAAACATCTGGAGGATTACAGTTGCCCATCATTGTTCTACAGAAATCTCATAACCACTACAAAGTATACACACGATTTTTTAATTAAATAACCGAGAGTGTAATCAGCTTCAAATTATGAGTACATATTATAGTTTCTGCAAGCATGATTACTAGGTCACATAGTAATCAGGTCCATACCACTGCTGAATAGGTGTATCATACACTCGTGAAGCCATGGATGACTGGGGTCAATAGCAAATGCTCTTTTCACAGACTGCAGCATAAGAAGAAATTTTTCTGTTTGAGGCAAAATAGATTGGCAGTGGATTACAAAATGTTCTCATTTACTAGGGAAGTAAAACCAAGCGAAAAAATGAAATATAATGCTCAATTATGCTTCTTCAGATATTATAATCAAGATGATTACATTTGAAATTATAATGCCTTGAATAAAAGAGATAAAGATCATTAATCTATGTTTTTATGTCTTCAGCAAACAGAAATCCTCATAAACCCAACCAGCCAATACAAGAAGTTAAAATTATTGTTTTACTCACATACAATTGTTTGGGATACTTGATAATGAAAGAATTGTGCATAATCCTACTAGCAAAAGCGTAACACTTTATGAATGGGGCCTTTTCTAGCAGCTTACCTGTCCCTGCCCTAAATTTTTTTCTCCTGGGGGTTGCAAGACTTGAACAATGTGTCATAATTAACATAATTAACCAAGAGTAAACTTGGAGTAACTTGCACACAGTGGCTGGAATCCTGTTGGTGAGCTACATTAGCATAATGGTCCATTACACCACTGGTTGTCCTGTCTATCTTCTTGTGCAAGGCAGTGGCAGTAGTGGCCACAGGAAAAGGGAGCTGCTGGCTATGAGAAGCCTGTTTCCAAATGACTAGCTGGAGGGACTCAGAACTGAAGCAGTGTAAGAGGAACAGTTTAAACATTTGTGCCATGGGACAGGTGACTGTCTAAACCACTCCTCCAAGAATCCTTGGCTCAAAGCTCTCTCACCTTTGGAAGCCAAACATATGGAAATAAGCCACTGAAGAACTGACTGCCTCCTTGTCCTGTCTTTGCAGCTTTTTCCTCACTGCTATGTGAGGCTCTCACAGTATCTGCCACTCTTGCTGCATTTGCTTCCACTGGCTCTCGTTTTAACACTATAACAATTCCAGTTAATCTCTCCAACAAGTCTTAATATGGTGATAAAATTTAGTGTTTGTAATGTGGCATTCACATTACTTGGGCACTAGGATATCTTAAGGTTTCTCATCACAAGGGGATGGCAAGTGATAATTACTTGTAACAGGCAGTTTGGGCAACTAAAGCCTGAAATACACAGGCCAAATAAAGTGACTTCTAGTCACTGTGGGGGCATGGCATTCAAATGGTGCATGCTCCCAACCCTGCCACAAATAGGAGCTGGGATAATCTGGTTCCTGGTGGCAGATGGCTTGGGACCGTGTGAGGGCGAGTCATGTGGTTAATGCAGTTCTGGTCCGATCGCAGTCAGAGGCCACTTGTGGCCACCCATCTGCTTTGCCCCTAAACCAGTGAGGCATATCATTTTGCTACCACTGAATAGGATCTTACCCGCTGTATTTTTTATTTGAACCATTTATTATTACTATATTGGAAATAAAAGGTTCAGTTAACCAGGAGAGACTGTTTAAAGAACTGTTCTTCAAATTCTATGAAGTTACTTAATAGCTAGGCAGACTCACATCAGAGTATTTTGCTTTTAAATGAAGATTAACAACATTTTTTCTGACAACGTTTCAGTAAAGTTTCAGTACTCTAAATATCAAATAATAGATAAGAAAAAGATAGATATGGTTTGCAGGTCAACTGTAGCAGCACCAATGCATATCTATGGCATCCTGAATGTATTACAAATAGCCATTGTTTATAGAATTTTTCTACATCTTGTGCACATATTTAAGGCCCAACCATGATCCTCAATGTTCAGAATATGCCTTGAATGAAAGAAACTAGAAAGACATACAGAGGTGTCTCATTAGAAACCTAACTTTACACTTTCATTTGCTTGTTAGTGCATTTCCACTTTAAAGTGTCTTTCATTTACCTTTCCTGAAGTAAATTTCAAAGGCAAAAAGATGGGTTTCTATTTTGTTCTTCACCAAATTCTTCAATGGAGTTAAAAATTTAATAGCTTCTTCCAAAGGTGCCTCAACCTAAAGTACAAAAACAAATTACCAAATAAAAAAAAGGCTGAAAGGATTAAAATACTTATAATATCACATAAGAGAAAGAGGCTCTCTTTAGAATTGTTAGTGTCTAGAGCAGGGGGGTTGGTAGGGCAACATTTTGCAGCTGGGGCGCGGGTTTTTGCTGTCCCTCAGACAACTGGTGGTGCGCTTTTTTTTTTTTTTTTGGAAGCCAACAAAATAAATATAATTAATAATTTCACAAATTTTACTATAAGTAAATTTAAACGGGATACTGTAGGACACCATTCTTCAAATGGTGGGACTTTTTTTTTTAAAAAAGTGGAGGACACGCAAAAATTTGCTGCTTTTAAAAAAATTTTACTTATATGAATGTTTCTGATCTAGACAATTGCCCCCCTTGCCCCTGCGCGTGAGAGGCCAAAGGCCCCGGCGGCAATCGGCGGCAGGACCGGGCTGGGGCCAGTCCCAAGGCCTCGCTGGGCCGCATCTGGCCCGCGGGCCGCAGGTTGCCTACCCCTGGTCTAGAGTCACCTAGGGGCAAGGAACAGATTAAACTCAGTTTCCAATTCTAGTCTTTTCTCCTTATAAATACACGGTTGCTATTCACTCCTATTGCAAAAAATAAGAAAGGCACACCTCCATTCTTTTGTGAGCAAGACCTTGGATCCCTTTACTGGAAGGGTATCCACTAAGAGGAATTATGGCGCGTTACAGAGTGGCAGCCGCTGAGGCCCCGATCCGCCGTTTTCCGGGCCGCGAGGAAGGGGCAAAAGGCCACTTCCCCGTGGCCTGGAAAGGGGTGTCCTTGGCCCCTTTCTCCTCTGCGTCGCTAGGCGCAGCCATCTAAAGGCTGCGCCCAACGACGCAAACCTGGAAGGAGCTCTGAAACGGAGCTCCTTCCAGGGCCGCGGAAAGGGCGCACTAAGCACCCTCACGCGGCCCCACTACGTAACAACCGCACCGCCTCCAAATGTCATGACATAGTCACGGCGGCGGCCATGTGGAAAGGCCGCCGCCATTTTGTACGTGCTGAGCACGTACTAGGGTTGGGGGGGTGCGGAAGCACCGCCACTTCCTAACCCTAGTACGTGCTCAGCAAGTACTTTAAGGCCCTATAAGGGGAACTATGACATCTCTATACAGGGCTCTTTGCAATATGTAAGATTTTCCTTCAATTTGTTGTCAGATAGACTAATGTCAAATACTGATAATCTGAATAACTACTGCTGAATATACTCACAATTTTTTTTTTGGGGGGGGATTAGTTTATAACACACATTTCTTACATATTATATCAACAAATTGAAAAATACTGATAAATTCTGGGAACATCCTGACACAAATGAAAATGTCCAACTAGAAGATCAATAGACAGCAACAAAGGCATGAGTGAACCATACTGAACTATGTTTCGTTACAGATTTATTCTTGACGTCAGTTTTTAAGAGGAGCTGCTTACTTAAAATAATTAGCTTGGCTGTAGCTATGTACTATCTCAAAACTGATTTTGTCACAGTCTTTACGCAATTATTTGCGACTCATCATGCATTAGTACCAAGACACACATTACTAATGCAATCACTTCTTGTTTTGAAGATCGTCATGGTCCTCTGTTATCATTACAGTTGGGCCTTCTTATACATGGATTTTTTATACACGGATCAAGCATACAGTTTGAAAATGTTAACAAAAAGTATAAATTTCAAATATTGGGACACCATTTTACTATGTCATTATATTTAATGGGACTTGAGCATCCACGGATTTTGTTATCCATGGGGGATCTTGGAAGCAAACCCAGCATATAACAAGGGTCCACTGTATTTGTTAGATCCATGTTCATAAAGATATAAGGAGTACCAAAGGACACACATCAGGGATCTATTACTGCACTGGCTTAAAACTGTATTGGTGTGTTACAAAGAATTAGTGCTTTCATATTTAAGTTGAATTAAATACATATTTTGCTTAACATATCAGATATGGCAGAAAACAGTATTTACAGACATTAAAAATGCTATTCACATTGCAGTTCAAGCTGAAATCAGATCTTTTGTAAATAAGAATGGAAATGTGATGTATGCATCTGTGTTGAGTCCTCGTTCAAAATAATTTAACATGTACAGTAACACATGCACAGTACAGTTATTTGTTTCCACTTTAATATTTAATGCAACTGAATAACTCACTATGCCCTGACTAATGATTGTGGAAAATCAATTCTTAAGTGGTGCACTATGAAAAGAAATTATTTAGCAGTTCCGTGGACTGCATGCTCAAATACAATCTACACTATATGGTCACTGAATACCTTAGCTAGTTTCTCAGGAATAAGCTCTTCCTTTGGGCCACCAATTTCTTCATCGTCATCATCTTTCTTCTTTTTCTGGTTCCGCTGCTGCTTCTCTTTTTCTGCATTCTTTTTCTCTTCTTCTAGCTGAGCCTTTTTCTGAGCTCTCCTCTGCTTATTGCGTAGCTTCTTTAGCTCCTTATCAGACATATTTGCTATTTATGGGGGGAAAATCTATAATTATGTATAGAAAATTCAGTTGCCATCAAGGTAGCTTCACAAAGGTAAAATTATTCATCTATTGATTTAATTTTCTAGCCAAAGTTTTCTCAGACTCCTAATCATGGCTCAAAATCAGTTGGTTTCAAAGGGAATATAGGGGCTAAACAGACAGGCAAAAAGAGGTGCTTCCAGGCTGACTTGAAGGTGTGGCATTTAGACGACATGCCTTGAAACCAGCAGGAAAGTGCCCTCTAGGAACCTTATGCAGAGAAAAGCCATTTCAAAAAGAAGCAGCTTTTTTCCCACTTCTTCCTGTCTTGAAACCATAGCATGTGGTCATGACATGAGCACTCCAGCTGTCTTGGGAGCCGGCGGTGCGGTTGGTGGGGTTTCAATATGGCTTCAGAAAAGGCAGCTTCAAACCACTTTTTCCTGTCCATCTGTTTCGCCCCATAGTAACCCATTTAACTCAACTGCACTTGAACAATTCAAAATTTTGAATACGCTCCAATGCTTTAAAAGGACAAACATATCTGTAGTATCCTTAATTCTGCCATTAATTTCTGTATTTCCAGATCAACTTTGATGAAATTTATCTCTCTGAAGTTGTGAATTTTTAAACAGTGAATAGTATGCAGTGCAACTATTTTGTCTCATAGGGTAGCAAAGGTAGCACAAGAAAGAAATTTGCTACTGAGCAGATCCACAAAGCTAGGACTGACTATGCTGCATATAACAAGTACTGAGAATATATTATACCTGTATCAGCTTCGTGCTCTTTGTTCTCATCTGTGAGAGGGTTATCATGAAGCTTCAAGTAAATTTCTATGGCAATTCTTGCAGCTTTAAAATAAAATGGGTGTTGTCGAAGTACATCTTCTAGTTTCAGCAAGTCCACATATGATCGAAGTGTAATTTTCCTCATACAGTATGTGTGGAAATCAAATTGGTCATCTGTGATTTCTACAAAATGCTAACACAAAATCATGTTATTTAGCAAACATCAGAAATCACAGTAACACATATGTATTAAATGAAATCTCATTATGTATATGCAAGTACTCAAAAAGAAAAAAAAAGTCCCAACTATGGTGCATATGAAGGTGATAATACAAAGGATGATTTTCTCAAAGCCATCCAATAGGTTTCCATAGCAGAGTGGATACTTACTTGTAGTAATAACTAAGATTACAGAGACATCAGAAGTACATTGATCACACCAAAACTGGTATGTAATGTTATTGTAATCTAAAAGTGTTTTTAATAATAATAAAAAGGATGTAAAATGTGTTACAAGCATTTCAGACTTTATTTTTGTGTGTGGTAGGGAGCATCATACATATTAGATACCACAGATAGTCTTTAGTACAGTAGTAAGTGGTAGTAAATCCATTTCTCGTAATGCCTTCACAATATATTACAAAACACAGCTTTTAAGCAGAAGAAATGGCAGGTATAAAAACAGCAGGAACATGTTTTCAACAAAACAAAATCCTAGAGTCAATTCAGAGGTAATATTAAATACTTTTGGCAGTGAGGAACAACCTGGCAGACTATGTTCTCTCCTCTAAACTCTCAGCTTCTCCTCTGTTGAAATCATAAACTACTGTTAATGTCTTGCTTTTAAGCCTAGCTGAAGTGAGTCTGCAAACTATTGTTCAAAAACTAAGCACAGTTTGCCAATTTATAAAGCATGGCAAACGATGTTATCTAAAAACCACAGATAGTGAAGATAAAAAAGGGGGAGCCACCTAGCCAACAGCTGTGTATCTCAATGACATAAATTTCATAATAACTCACACTCTTCTGATGACTTTAAATGATAGAAGACACAGGCAGTTTAGGTTGATTGCAAAATTATGGCATTAAATAATACAGTGCAAAACTGAGCACAGCCTGTGACTAGGCCCACCCTGCAATGTGTTAAAACATATTCATTACTTAACATATACATATTCTTATGGACCAGAACCTAAAACCTGTTCAGATTGGATCCTGAAAATGGTTAAATTAAGCTGAAATAATTAGATACATACTCTCTCAATTTCATGGCATTTTTTAAGTGCTTCTCCAAATTTATTCATTGCTTTATAAGCTTGGGCACATTCTGTCTGGAACCACATGCACTGCATTTCATTCAAGTTTTCTACTGCTGATGTTCCTTCCTGGAAAGAAAAAAAAATACAGAAATATATCAGGACATGACAAGTTGCTATAAATATTTAGCTTATGGAAACATGCTATTAAAAACCAAGAGTATTACAGGATTGTTTTAACATACAATAAATCAATGTAGTATTCTAACTGCAAGAGAATCAAGAATTTAAATATGCTAAGAGGTTAAAAAAACCAAACCTCTAAACATGTCAGGTATATGCTGGAGTAGGGGTGGGAGAAGCCAAAAGAGTGACCAACAAACTGCAATGTTTATGGTCACTTTAGGCCCCATTAAAGAAGCATATTTCAGTTGCCTAAATACTTAAAAGAGTCCATATCCTTTGGCACCCAAGAGGACAACATCAGAATTATCAATAACTGAACAGCTAATATTTTCCAAAACTATGTGTGATACTCCTTAATGCAAAGAGCATAATAAAACAAACAAACCCTTGTAAACTTAGAACACATTTCTTCTGCTTCTTTTATCAAGTTTGCTTTCAACATGTACTTTGCACATTTGGAGTTGATAAACCTGTCTGCTGTGTCCAGTGCCTGTGCCTCATCCATCCACCTTGCAGCTTCTTTTATGTTTCCAGCATGCTTGAAAGACCAAAAACAAAAACAATAACTGCACTTAACTGTAGTATGCCATATAAATTATAAAAACATAGAACAATAAGCTAAGAAGAGTACAGGATATTAAATTAGGCTTACAAAAATAACACTACAATAATGCATACATTTCTAGTGAGCAACAAATCCCTCTATGTTTACTAGAGGCTTACTGTCATGTAAGCATGGACAAAGTTGCACGCAGTGCTATTTCCTTATTTGCTACATATATATATATTTTAAAAAGTTAACCCAAATCTTCTAAATGAGCTGTCTTGGAAAATGATTACAGTACAAAGAAATTGGGTATAGTTACTCAACAGAGCAGATCTGCAGAAGGAAGGAAAACAGTACAGAGTCGTACTTAAGGACCAACTGCAGAGAAATTCTCTTCTGATTAGAAATCTACCAGACACTTTCGTAGCAACCATGATGGCTACAAGTCTGGAACAGCTGTATTAGCAGCAGCTGTCAAAGCAGCAACAGAAACTGGAAATTTAAACATCCTGAGACATAATGTTGAACTAGATATGCCTTTTAGTTTGAGCTGTCTGGACTGTTACATTCTTAAGAATACACTTGCCCCTTGGAATTCATTCCAGACTCCCCCCACGGGTTCCAAAACTCACACATATTGAAGCCCACTGAGGTTAATAGTGGTCGCCCGTCTGCAGATTTTCAAGTCCGCAGACCTGGAGGGGCGACTGTAGTTTCATTTTAGTGAAAAAGCCCTGAGTGGGGAGTTTAAAAATTTGTGAATTCTTTAAATACAGTATATGAAACTACCTGGTTGAGTATTCTTTATCCAAAATAAATGGAACTAGAGGCATTTGGAGTTGAATTTTTAAAACATTATTTTTAAATGAAGTAGCACAGTACATACTTATAGTATGCTATATCTGTGAGGCTGAAGAGGGCAGCTGGAGAGAGCCGTGAGAATCTGTGAAATGGTAGGAACTCAAACACAGTGCTTGGTGTGAATCCATGCCTCTTACCATTTCACAGATCTGTGCATCTCTCTTCAGCTATCTCTCGAGCCTCAAATCATGGAACTAATGAATACAGACAGTGACAGCAACATCCTGCAGTTCAGTACCAAGAGCAAAAGAAGGAATGATTATGATAATGGGGGGCTCATTTTGGGACTGGCAATAACTTCCTCTATGGCAGGGATGGCAAGAAACGAGTGCACCAGTGCTGGCTATTGGTAGTGCTCTGGAATGGAGGTGCGATAAAGTAAGAAGGAATGGAAGTTAAGTGCAAGGGTGACTGGGTGTGGGAGCCAGGAGAGATAACATTTCTCACGTCTCTCTCTAGCCTCATGAATAAAGGTAAATCCTACACTCCTTTTTCATTCCCAAATCCAAAATATTCCAAAATCAAAGCCTCAAAGTATCATGTCAGTGCTTAAAAAAGTTTTGGGTTTTGGATTAGGGATGTTCAACCTGTAGTACAATCATTATGGGTAGGGCTGTATGTTGCAAGTCTGCTGCAATAATAAAAAGTTACCTTATAGATTTTAGCTTTCACAAGGAACAGTTCTATCAAGGTCGGTGTACTTTCTATTGCAGCATTTATATATTCCAAAGCTATGGATGGTTGCCCAATTTTATCATAGTGCTGTGCCAAGTAGTACTGGACCCAAAGTAAGGTTGTTGGAGGTTCTTCTTTGCCATCATCTGCTTGGAGGAAAGTGGAAATATTGTTGTTGTTTTTCATTTAACAATAGACTGCACAAAGAAAGGAGGCAAACACATTGCTTCATCTCTTATTAGCTATTTGGGGACTGGATGGATTTATTGGCAAAATGATTATACAACAGGCTAACAGTATGCTGTTTCACATATATGCGCTCAATTTTTTTTCTTTTAAGAACTATGCATGTAAGATACTCGCATACTACATGTCTTGAGAGATGCACGCTCCCATTAATGGTATTTCATAAACCATAAGTGGAAGCACATCTTAATACGAATTAGGAAGATGTTGAAAGAGAAGGTTTAAGGCTCAACTCCACCACTCATCCAAAGCTTGGGGGAAAAACTGCCAACTGTGCATCCATGTGAATGATGCAATTCTTCATGTAAATCTCAAGGAGGGAGCAGACTAGTCTTGGCAGCTGAAAACTGGCTCACCCAGATGATCTAAAAATATCAGAATAAAATTGATCCCAGAACTAGATACGTCTGCAGTAGAGGAACCAGTGGACACAGTACAGGAATAGGTAAAGGAAGGTGATGGGACAAAAGCCAGGGCACATATTCTATGGGTTACTTGCCAACTATTCACTATCCCTACCATTTTCTTTATGCAATTAAAACAAGCTAAATATTGTAATAACATAAATACTAATATAAAATACTGCAATACTCACCATTTGGGTTAAATAATCTGCAGCTTTTCAGAGATGTCTCATAACCTACCACCAGCTCTTCTATGATTGCTACCTATATAATGCAAAACAAATGTAGAACAGGCTGCTATTATTTTACTTCAACAGACAATAGAAACAGATGGTCCAATCTGTGTTCACAAAATCCTAAATCATAAGCTGACCAGCACATGCCAAAGGTAGAAACAGGAACAGCTGCAATTCTTATGTATACTTGCAAGGCCCTCTGGGAGAAGTTACAACCATGTTGGCATTCCAGGGAGTATAAAATGTCTCCCTGAGTCACCTGAGCCTCCCATGTTGCACCACGAGTTATGCATAGTCATCTCCATCCCCAGCAAAATTGACATCCTTATTCTAGCCCTACTGAAGTTAGTATTTTAAAAGACATCACTGTGAATCTGTCTACAAATGTCTGTAAGGCCCCAAATATGCTTTAAGAATTGTTTTAGGAAAACAACTGCACACGCTAAGAACATAATTGATAATGTTCTTATACAAAAAGCTCAAACTATTCAAAGTGCATATGTGTTAGTTACCTTTTCTTTATCTTTGTACAGTGATCGCAATGTATTAAAGACCGGGGGACATCCTTTACTAAAATTCATCCTCAGAAATTTGTCCAAACATTCCTTAAATTTCTCACCTACAAAGAAAAATGCTGTTGATTCTGTTGCAAACATTACTTTACATGTTGCCAGCACATTCAAAACTATATTAATCACTGCCCATTTGCTAGTCCAAAGGAGACACAATATATGATAAGACTCTCCTGCAGCTTTCAGTCTGAAAGGGCGTGCGTTTCCAGCTTTGCCTCTACCTTTTCGGGTAAAGACAAGAAGAAAGAAAAAGCTGTCAAACCACAACACAGAGCTGGAAAGTCCAGATTTCTCTACAGGTAGCTGTTAACGGTTTTTCTTGAGATTAATTTGGATGATTTTTTTTTAACAAAATGAATCTAATTTATAGTCAAAATAATAAACAAATATAAAGAACCTCGAGGAGAGATTTTAAAAAAGAGTGATAAAGGGAGAGGGGGGAGAAAGAAAGAAAAAAATAAAGGCATACAATTAATACACAGTAGGGCTCTAATCTCCCCTAATCCTGACTGTAATGAAAACAATTTTAAAAAAGAGAAAACAGTATCATTCTGCCATTACAGATCCAACTAAAATTGTTAACAATCACAGCGACGGATTATTGCACTATTAGATTTTGTATTGCTCAAAATATCCGTTAATGGTTTCCAGTCTTTCAAAAACTCTTCAATTGGTTTATCCTTTAGAACACATGTTAATTTGGCCATTTGGGCTAATTCAACAACTTTAACAATCCATGCTTCTTCCATCATCAGTGCTTCAGTTCATTTGTAAGTCTGAGCAAACAATACTCTTGCTGCTCTTGTTCCAAGCTGAAAAACTAATCCATATTTACTATCCAGTTCTTTATCAATAATGTTGTCTTTGTTAACTACCCTTCAAGTCAACTTTGACTCACAGCAAGCCCTTGGATGAGATATGTCCAAGACCCTCAGTCCTCAACTGCTATACACAGTTCCTTCAGGCTCATGGCTGTATCCTCCTTGACTCAGTTTATTTAGTCATCCTTGCTTCCAGTGATAGCTCCAGCTTGATCTGTTCCAGTACCCATTTATTTGTCTTTTTGGCTGTCCACAGTATCCTCATCACTCTTCTCCTGTACTACATCTCAAATCAGTTTATTTTTTTTCTGTTAGCATTCTTCACTGTCTGGCTCTTGCATTTGTGCATGGTGATGGCAAATATGTTGGTCTGAACAATCCTTAATTTAGTGTTATACCTCAGTCCAATATGTTTGTCCATAATGTCCAACAAAAACATTTTTGGTAACATGACAAATTCCAGATTTAAAATCTTTTGGATTAACATGCAAATCTTAAACCAGTCACTTTTCGCCTTCTTATAAATCCCCTACCAAAAAAAGGAGCCTTCCTTATCTTGACACATTCAACATTGATTTGAAACATTCTGGATAATTTTTGACAAGTTATTTGGCGTAAGATACCATCTATATGTCACAGATAGGTTTTCTTTATCTTAGGACTACATTTTCCCAATATATCCATAACAACATTATGACCCAAATTTTGGGCCCACCTTATCATGTACTTTTTTACAGTCTCATCTTTAGTTTCAGAAGCCATTTATACACTTTTGAATTATATGGTAGCTGTCTTTACACAACTCTAAATAAAACTCATTTTTCTAACCTCTGTGTCTCCATTTCTCTGCCTTGATTACATCTATCCTTAAGTTGAATATAAGCAAACCAATTAAGATATTTGCCTTCCTTAAGAATAATCTCTCTTGATTTAAGCTTCCAGCTACCTTGTTCAAAATAGAAAAAAGACTGCCATAACAACTAACTTCAATTTTAACCTATTCCTTCCTTTAAAAAAGGCTTCCTGTGGTGAGGTAGCTAACGTAATCTTAGGGGGAAAATATATGTTTATATTTATACCAAACATGTAGGAGAGTCTTTCTAATACAATGACTTTTAAATTTAGCAAGTGCCTTATTTTTGTTATACCAAACATAACCATGAAAACCAATATTATCAACTGCTTTCTTAGCATCTTAAAGTCCCAAAATAGCCTTTTTGATATTATGATGTTCCAAAAATTTTATTTTAATGAACACAGGATCATTTTTGTCTAGCCCAACTGGACATTTTTCAGGTGGTCGGGTTTATGTCATCATGTAAATCACACTCTGTTTAAATTCTGGCATCAGAGGCCATATTTATTTCCTCTTTTCTAAAACATGGCTTCCCTATAGACCTTTTAAATGTTTCGGTTTTGGATACACCAATTCATGCTACTAATGATTGGCCATCTTGGCCAGAGTCAACTTTTCTTGCTCTAGGATGAGACAAAGCATCAGAGGTAACCAACGAATCAGCTCAACAAACAGAAGAATTGTCAGTCTAACCCTTTATCATGTCTATACGTAGTGAAAAGACAAAATGTTGGTGTCATTTCTAAGCAACTGATAAGATTACATTTAAAGGATTCTAAAACTGCAAGTAATTTTACTCAGTACTAAAAAGGAAACTCACCAGATAAAAAATTTAATGGCAGTCTTCTAGGAACCAGCCCTCTTGGATATTTAGTCCAGGCTTCTTCGTATATCTTAAACCGTTCTATCATATTAGCTAGAAGAACAAAATCATGTTACTGAGAACAATTAATTCAGGAGTCAGATTGCCAATTGAACCTTAGCAATAACTGCTATATATTATAAACTCATTCATGCGTCACAGGACGAGATTGTCGTATTTACTGGCAGTATTGACAAAATGGGAACAACCCTCACAGTTGTTGGGAATAAGTAAAATGATACACTCCATTTATTTTTCTTCATACAGAATAGTGTGGCACATCGCTGAAAAGATTTCAATGAATTGAAATATATATATCTTTTTTGCAATTTGGTTTAAACCATATAAATAAGATTAGGTTTCTGTTGTGTTTCTCACCACATCCTGCATAACCAAATTTTCATCAAATTTGGAACAGATGTTTAGGATGGTCTGACTTAACATATATGCTATGTGACACACTCCAAGTATTTTTTCCCCATTCATACAAAGCAGTGTGTTTGGTGTATGATTAGGAAAGGCATGCTCTCTCAAGGGCAATAGAGACTATTGTGCAGTTGGGGGAATGTTTCAGCCAAAAGAAAGATAGGTGGTCATCCTCCAGAACAGCTGAAATAATGATTAACGAGTCTCCCAAACAACTCTAGGTACTACAGATAGCTACATATAAAAATGATTCTACTGTTTTATTATTTGCTGTCTAGTCAACTTTGATTTATGGTAACCATATGAGTATCTTCAAGAGATCCTGTTGTTACCAGCCCTGCTCAGGTGTTGAAAGCTCAGGATCATGGGTTCCTTTATTGAACTAACTCATCTCAACTATGGTGTTCCTCTTTTCCTGCTGCCCCCCATTTTCCCCAGCATTATTGTCATGTTACCTTATAATGTGGCCAAAGCATAGTACAGTGGACCCTTGTTATACGCTGGGGTTTGGTTCCAAGATCCCCCGTGTATAACAAAATCCGTGTATGCTCAAGTACCATTAAATGTAATGATATAGTAAAATGGTGTCCCTTATAAAAAATGGAAAATCAAGGTTTGATATTTGGAATTTATACTTTTTTGGAACATTTTCAAACCGTGTATGCTTGAATCCATGTATAAAAAATCCATGTATATGAAGGGCTGACTGTAGCTTCAGTTTAGTCATTTTGTCTCCTGATGAAAAATGACAAATGGGTTTCATATTTCATAAGTAGCAGCTTTAGTTTAAGCTATATTGTTACCTGGTTTAAGTGCTTTTTCTAAGCCTTTGTAATAAGCCCAGTTTTCAGGATTTCTTTCTTGTAATCCTCTGTATATCTCAGCTGCTTCTTCCAGCCTGCAGAGTTGTAACAGAAGTTCTCCTGTTAAAAATGCAGAGTTATAAATCAACTGTAACAGGACATTTAACATACATGTGCAGTGGATTAAACAAAAATTCACCCCCAAAACCATGTGCCTTGGGCTTCTCCATCCTTTCATTCTAACAAGTCTATTCATTTAATGAGTCTACTCCAGGAAAGGCTAAAACAATATTTATTTATTTATTTATTTGATTTGAAATTTAGCCCATTATGCTCAGCCAACACATAGCTGAAAGTTCATCATCATTCTTTCACTGAGATCAAAGGAATCCCCTTTCAAGAGAACTAATGCCAGAAATACAAATACAGTAGGCCCACCATATCTGAAGGCTTGCCATTCACAGATTCCAACATTCGCAGACAGCAAAGCCATGTGGGGAGAGGGCAGAGGAGAAGGAAGAAAAAGCGGCAGTGGCAGGGGGGGAGGAAAAAGAGGGAGTGGTGGCAGTAGCGAGGGGGAAGAGGAGGAAGCAAGAGACCACAGCAGTGAAGAAGAAGAGGAGGAGGAAGAAGACAAAGGTAGAGGCTGTGGCAGTGTAGAGGAGGAGGAAAGGAGAAAGGAAGAGGCTCTGGCAATGAAGAGGAGGAGGAGGGAGGAAGAGGAGGAGGAAGAGGAGGCAGGGGAGAGAGGAGGAGGAAGAGGAGGTGGAAGCGGCAGCAGGGAGAGGAAGAAAAAGGAAGCGGCAGTGAAAAGGCAGGAGGAAGGAAAAGGAAGGAGTGGTGGCAGTGGGAGGAAGAGGAGGAGGGAAGCGGTGGCAGGGGGAAAAGGAATATTGCTCACAAGTTGTATTTATGTTTCCTGAAGTGTAAATTATTGTGGATGAGTTTCATTTTAAGACCTACTATTAGGATCTAGCAAAAAATCCTAGAAGTCTCGTTTAAATGAAACTTATTTAATCATATTTAAAAAGTTAAATTTAACTACGTTGTTGTGTTTTTGTTCTCATTTAAAGACTACTACTAAATTGAAATCTAATTACGGTACATTCTTTGTATAATCCTTCTTGTGAGCACACACAAACAATGTAATATGTGACCAGTTTTGCAAACTGGCTATGAATTTATAAAAGTTTAAAATCATAGCAGCGGAACTAATTTAGCAGTTTTAAGGATATTAATAACTCTCCAGAAAGCAGTTCACATTTATATGCTTTGATAAATTACCAGAACATTAGTATGCGTTAGAAAACAGCTATACATACAAATTTCTACCTATCAAATTTTCCAAAAAAGTCAGAGCTGTTGAATATATTCTGCATTTAATAATAAAGACAAGATTAGGTATTTTGCACTATTGTAATGTGACTGGCTTCCATACAACAGGAAATACTGCCATCATTTCCAAAGAATTCTATGAATTCTTCATAGCAAAAAGAGTTAGAAATATTGTTCTATATTTTTAAGTACAATTCTCAGGACACTACAAACCCTACTACTTATCTAAAAGTAGAAGTTAACCTATATTGCACTATCCATTTATGTTTTGATCCAGCTCTAGGAAAGGCCTAACTCTGATACTACATCTACCTGGAATCCACTCAGAGAAATGAATGGGACGGCTATTACAACTAACTTGAGCTCTGCTCAATTCACTAGTCTACTCTAGAGAGGTATTATGTTTAACCAAAAGGAAGCAAGTGTAATTATGCATGGTGATAAAGAATTTTAGATAGCTCTTTCTATCAACTCACACTGTGTTTTAACTATGTTTCAACTGTCAGAAATCAGTTACCAGACTTGTGATCTATATTTAGATGATGATTTTAATCATGAACTATTCCAGTAGGTGCTGGTAAGTTAACATCAAGGCATTATCATAAACTATATCTGCCATAGCCATAACATCAATTTATTCAAACAGCTATTAAAATTTCAACCTGCCTAATGGTGCTAAAGTTAGAGGTTCAGTTTACCAGGGTCAGAATCACTGAAACGAGAATCCACTTTTAAGAGTTAAGAGGAAATGTAATGAACTTTGCTGCTGGTGTCAAGGCATGCCAAGGAACATGAGGAGAAGTAATGTGGATCATGGAGAGGGATCACAGCAGTTTCCGAGAGTTCAAACTGAAGCATCAGGAATGTTCCCTCTTCAGCTGTCCACACACACACACACACACACAGAGAGAAGTATTTCCAATATTATCCAGAAAAAATGTTCCTATTTCAAGTATTTTAGTTACATAATAAATTAAGATTGAGATTGAGGCCAGCCTGCCTCCAAATAATGTGCTTGTCTTATAGCTGCAACAATACTTGGCAGGTTACCTCAGAAGTATTTCTATTGGGAACAGAACATGTGGGAGAAAAACATGTCCAACACCACAATTAGAACCCACTGAGAATGTAGTTCTATATTTCACATTCTCATTATAAGATGATTGAGACACAAGAACATATTGATGGTTCATTTACCTTTAGTTTCTTCAACCGCTAATTTGTCACAGATCTGCTTTTCATAGGTACCAAGATGATCCAAAGCTTCTTTATAGAGACCTGCTTCCCGGAGGACTTGGTTTTGATACAAAAGTAGCTCACTATACTCATAGTCAACTTTATCAGGAGATGTCTGTTTAAACAGAAAATTATTAGAGACTTTTCCTTTTAATTTCAAAGCCACAATTTATCAAACACAAATTAATTAATTAATTCTAATCCCACAGGAGACAAACTAGGCTTGAATATATTTTATGTGTTTGGGCATGCCTTCAAGTCATTTCTGATTTATGGTGACCCTACAGCAAACTTATAATAGGGTTTTCCTGGCAGGTTTCTTCTGAGGGGATTTGCCATTGCCATCCTTTGAAGCTGAGTGTGCGACTCGCCCAAGGTCACCCAGTGGTTTTACATGGCCAGGACAGGATTCAAATCCTGGTTTAAAGATTCATAGTCCAATGACCAAGCCACTATACCATGCCAGCTTCTAGGCTTGAATATATTGATTGTCAATATGTGGGCTATGTTTTTATTTAAAAATAGCAAGGCCACATATTTAGAGAGATACAAATGAAGAATTCCTTCTGGAAAGGCTAGTACAGTGGGCCCTTCTTTTACGAGGGGGATCCATTCCAGAGCGCCCCCCCCCTCGCGTAAAAGAAAAGGCGCGTACGCTTGAGCCCTATTAGAAGTATTGGGGCTCGTACCTGCTGGGTGGTGCTGGGTAGCACCGTGCACATGCAACAGGCACATGCCCCATTACTTCATCCAGGGCACGCAAGCCTTTTTTTCGGCGCGACTTCTAGCATATGCTGGAAGCCAAGTATGATGTGCCTGCATATGACTCGGGCACACTGTATCCAACTACCAGAAACATGGATGGCACTATTTGTTAAGACAGAAACGATCATCTTTAGGGGGAAAAGAATGCTCAGTGTTCTTCCTTTTTTCTGAATGGGTGACTCAAAAAAGAGGGGAATCACCATAGTAAGATTCTGGTATGCAGAAGCATTTTTACACCAAGTACAGTTCACAAAATCTCTAAATTCCAATAGATTGCTTCCAGTGATAGCCATGCTTGTTAGCAGAAACCTACTGCAGTGACTGTCCACTCCAAATGCCAGGCACCCTCAAAACCTGCTCTGGAAGGGTGGGAAGCCTCTGGAACAGATTTTGGGTGAAACAGATGTCCATAGAGGAGCAAGGAGGGAAAGCCTAGTTGCACTAGCAACTGAATTTAAGATCATTATATTTACATTTATACATGTATGCATTCATATAATATAAATTTATAATTATATTTAAAATTATATTTAACATTTCTGGTTCTTATCATAAAATCAATTAGATGCATACAGTGGATCCTTGTTATACGCTGGGGTTTGGTTCCAAGATCCCCCGTGTATAACAAAATCCATGTATGCTCAAGTCCCATTAAGTATAATGACATAGCAAAATGGTGTCCCTAATAAAAAATGGAACATCAAGGTAAATTTATACTTTTTTGGAACATTTTCAAACTGTGTATGCTTAAATCCGTGTATAAAAAATCCGTGTATAAGAAGGACCGACTGTATTTATATACAAATATAAACTTGAAATTTCCTCATAATACCTGCTGAGTCTTCCTAAATTCCTCCAAAATTTTTGCTGCCATTTCATAATCTTCCAGCAGATGATAAGCTATAGCATAGCCAATCCATGATGCTCGTTGTGCAGGTCGAAGCTGAAGTAACTGATATCTAGTTTCCTGCATGAAAGTAAGCAAATGCCATTTATACATTCTAGTCTCCTCAATTCACTACTGAAATCAACAATATTTTCAGAAGATTTATGATGTAAAAACTCCCAATATGCTACTGGCAGAGATTTTTGTACAACAGTCTAATGAATTATCCACACCTGTGTCTTGGACTAAAGATGGCATGTTGCTGCTAGAAGGCTGTCTTTCTGTAACTGTGGTTCTTCAGCTAGTCATCTGTGAGCCCACACATAAGGGGGTCATATGGCTGCATGCATATGGAAATCTTTGAAAGCTTCTAGAACTGTGTTTTGTGGTAATCTCACATTACACCTTCACACATGTTATGGGTTCACGCTGAAACCTCATTCCAACTCCGCAACTGGGAGACGTGGAGAAAGAGATAGCATATAAAGGTAGGAGGGTGGGTTGTGTGAACTCAAAGATAATCACCTGAAGAGCCAGAGTTACAGGCTGGCAATCTATTCTTCTTTGTTATCTCTGTGAGTCATACATAAGGGAGAATAGCAAACAACAAATGCAGTATCAGCTCAGGACCAAGTATCCAGCTTGTAATGACACAGGAAGGTAGAGGGCTACGATCACTTAGCTGCTCAGCAGAGTTCTGGGAGAGGAATCCTTCAGACGTACACTGAGAGGTGGCCACTGCCCGAGTTGAGTGAGCCTTGACCTCCTGCAGAAGAGATTTTTCAGCAAGGTAGCAGACAAGTTGGATAGCATTCACTACCCAGTGGGGGATATGCTGAGACAAAATCATCTTCGCTTTCTTATACATGCCACAAAAGCTGAGGAAACTTCCTGAATGAAAACAGAACAAGAGTGCCTACATAATACATAGGGTGTGAAGAGCGAACCTGAGATCAGAAGATGGGAATTGCCTGAAGGTGGGAAGCACCAGCAGTAATTTGCTGTTCTGAGGGAAAGAGCTGCTGTACAATACAGTGCGCCCGTGGCGTATGCGGGTGCGCTATATGCGCCCATGGCACACGCGCTACCACGCCACCACAAACACAAGCCCCATTCACTTGAATAGCGCTTGAGCATGCACAGTATTTGGCTTACACGGGGGGGGGGGGGTTTCCGGAAGAGATCCCCCGCGTAAGCCAAGGGCGGACGGTACATCCTGTGGGCAATGGCCATCTTACACTTCTCCTTATTGGCCAGAGAAATATGGGTCTTCTTGTTAGATCTGAACAGTGTCGCTTTAACAATAGTCGAACTTGGCTGAGAGTGCTTAAAAAGCGCAAATAATCTTTTTCATGCATTCAGTACAGATTTTCAATCCTCTTCCAAGCAGAAGGAACTGAGGCTGGTCTGCCATGAGTAATATACCACCATTCAAAGTAATGGAATAATAAGTATAGCTGTCAGAGGCATATATTAAGGCTCAATTTTCTTAAGAGCAAGTCCTTGACAGGTGGCCTGGAGTTCTTAATTTTAAGATCTAGGTTCTTAGCCATTCTAGAGACCTGCTCCTCAAAAGTGGTTAAGTCGATCAAAGGGGAAATTGGAATTTGGTCTCCAATCAAGAGATCAAGGGAGGAGACAGAGAGATCTAGAGATATGCAACCTTATTCCTCAAGCCTGCTGACTCAGTGGAGTAGTCTCCATTGTCTCCACCAGGAGGCTGAGATGTATGTGTAACAGGGCATTAAGTAAAATGACTTTGCATTAGTGTCAAGATGAGGAAGGATGTGTTAAAAGTCATGACAATAGGAATCAGCAAGTTCCCTGGCAGCCACAGGGGATTATACTGGAGCTCTTGGAAAGAGCTGAAGTCCAGAAGTCATGGCTGCTGGACATCTCAACTCAGAGGCATGGGAGCAAGCAACAGACTGAGGCAGAGAATTATGGCTTCTACAGCCTACAATTCCCACAAGTCAAGTAATTGTCCCAGCCATAATGATGGGGGTGAAGCAAATACATTGGGTATCTGTTCCAATAAGAAGGTGAAGAACAAAAATAGTTCCAATGATAATGACGTCTCGAGTCTCTATGATAGGTTGAAGAGCGGGAACATTGGTATCAAGATCCAAGAATCAAGAATCTCCCCTTCTGAACAGGAATTTATGATTTCATTGGACGCCATATCCAAATCTCTTGTAATTATCTCCAAGACTGTCTCAAGGAACAATGAAGATACAGAGCAGATGAGGTGAGGTTAGGTGGGGCTCTTGAGTGGATGTACTTGACATAACTGTATCTTTGGAGAGGAGGTTTCTGGAAACTTGTCCTTATCCTGCTTCTTCTTCTTAGGTTCCACTGAAGCCGAAGAGGACAGACACTTCTCCTTTAGCAGTTGTTTCTCTAGAGGCATGCCCATGTAAGTATAATAACATCAGAACCAATGGCACCGACTTGTCCACTGAAGAACCAAGTGCTCCAGCAGTTGGCTCCATGGCTGAAGACAGGTGAGAACAGATAGCCACTGAAGCCATATGAAGCAGCTTATTTTGGGCTACAAGGGCCACAGTCTAGAGGGCTGCTTTCCACTGAAGAGCCTTAAGACAGGAAACTATCTTTTGCCTCACTTACCACATAAAAATATGACAAAATAAGCACGAGTCAATTGTGTGGTCCTTGAGCAAGCCGGGGAGACAAATATTCATGACTGTACAAAAATGCGATATTGACCCCATACCCTTGATACTTCTTGGAGAAAGTTTTCTGGAGCATAAACCCCAAAAGGTGAAAAGAATAAAAACGTGAACTGAGAAAATCCAAAATGGCGAAACTTTATAATGATCTTACCACTACAATGGATGAAAAAGAGCTGTGTTTTGCTGGAAACACATGACTTATATGCATGCAGCTAAGAGGGCAGGGTTACTACCTAAACGTAGCTCTAGAAGCTACCAAAGATTTCCACGTATACAAAGAATGAACTTATATGTGTGGGTCACAGAGACAGCAAAGAAGAATTTTTTTACTGTTGTAAATTCTGAACACCATCAACCATGACACCAAGACAGTTAGAAAATATTAGTCTCCTACCAAAAGCAATGTGCCATTAAGAAAAGGGGAATTAATCATAACTAATTTTACCAGGACTGAAGCTGATGGCTGCAGCAAGCGTTTTCCTACCCTAGAAGAAATGAACAGAACCAACTACGAATATAGGTAGCACCTGTAGTCTTTAACTACAGTACAAGCATACTTGCAGTGATCTCATCAAGACATTTTTTTTAAAAAATACCAAATTTTCAAAGCCAAAAAGTGGATGTCAGTCTAGCCACTTTCAGTTATGTTTTGTTACTTTCAGAGGTTTGTGCATCTGCTGGAGAATCCAACAAGCAGAAAATTGGATCCTGGACTTACTACACTCACCTTTCTCAATGTACTTCTGTGTTTAGCCTAATGAATTAGTTATAAATTTATTATATAAAATGAGATTCAATGAACTGGAGATAATTAAAACATACCTCAGCTTGATTATGATGTATGCTTGTGATTACCATGCTTTTAGCAAATAAATCTGACTAACTTATATTGTTTCTACCTGTAATTACTGTCTGCCTAACATTTGCAGCCTGTTTAAAAGGCAAATTGCTGCTCTGAGAGGCAATAAACCCTTTCTTTTTTGGCCATAAAAAGGCTGTCCAGCAAGTCTGGAGGAGTGAAGAACTGCAAACACAGTCCATCCTTTCCCCAACTGTACCCAATACATATGCAATATACGTAACCAATAAGTAACACATATCCTAGAGGGGGATAATACTGATAACAATACAACTCATAATGCATAGCATCTTCCACCTCCCCGGGCCGCAAATGGTTGAACAGTTTGCAGGTATTCCAAAATTCCAATTTCTTCATTATACCAAGTGACAATTCAAAAATGTAATCTGGAAGACTATAATTCAAATTAACCATGTATTAAAGCAATGAATATTGCATAGTCAGGAAATAGCAACAAGTTAACAAAAAGTTCTCTTTCATTTTATTCTTAATACACTGTTCTGTAGTTCTAATAAGAACAGCCTTGAGGGTATCTGAAATGTATACATTCTGGTGAATAATGTTTTCACATTTATTAACCACACTTTGCTCGTATTAGTACTAGATATTAATATTTCACAATTTCATTAATTATATCAAAATTAAAAGGGGGGAAAGGCATTTAGAACAGCCTCTAAACAAAAGACATGAATCAATCTCATAAAGAGCTTAAAGAAATAAATAATTATTAGAAAAAAAAACAGATTATGGAGAAAAAAAATTAAACATCGAACTAGTCAGTCATCACAAGACCAGAACGGATTTGGGACTTCATGATAAAGAAAAACAGTGTACATTTCTCTGTGCAGAACCACTGAGATCATATTATTATTTGAAATAGCATTTAATTGTTTTTTTTTTTTACACTTCTACTAGAACAGTGAAGGGAGTGTATGGTCATTAAGATGCTGTTGGATTGCAACACCCACCATTTCTCACTATAAGATATATTGGCTAGGGAGTTGCAGTTCAACATCTGAAAGGGTGGATCTTCCTCACCTCTACAGTAGAATGAGAAAATTCAAGCACTTCTGAAACACATCACTTCTAGGACAGCATTTCTGTGAAATAATCATGCACTGAATAAATCTCTATCTAATACTATTAATGCTTAATGTAAAGTGGAAAAAATGGTGAAAGTGACTCACCCTGTAACCTTCCAGATCCCTCATTTGAATTTGTAGTAGGGAGAGGTCTCTTAAGATCTGGAGATTGTCTTTATCCCATTTTAGTGCATTCCTGTAACATTTGATGGCTTCATCATACTTCTTGTCT
Source organism: Sceloporus undulatus (assembly GCF_019175285.1). Lineage (NCBI taxonomy): Eukaryota > Metazoa > Chordata > Lepidosauria > Squamata > Phrynosomatidae > Sceloporus > Sceloporus undulatus. The sequence goes on from NC_056526.1 coordinate 150,750,088, forward strand.
GATCTCTGGAGGAGACCATAGACATGCCAGCCTGGAAACTTTAGTTAAGGACATTAGTTCTGCAGCCATTGACAACTAATATGACTGTGTAACAATTCCACTACAGACTACTGAAAACATTTTTCCCCCAATGAGAAGCCCCTGGTATACCAAAATGAAGTATCACCATATGTATGCCTATGTGCCTTCAAGTCACCTGTTGACTAATGAACCTAATAGGGTTTTCTTAGGCACGGAATACTTATAGGTGGTTTTGCTAGTTTCTTCCTCTGAAATATAGCCTACATCACCTGGTATTCATTGGCAGTCTTCCATCCAAGGACTAAACATATCTGACCCTATTTAGCTTCACCATACTTACAATAAAATTGAGAGCCATTAGGGCTGAAGGGCGGGATATAAATACCTAAATAAATAAATAAATAAATAAAATGGGTTTAAGGCACCTCAAGGTATTACCAATGCACACTGAAGCCAAAACATAAAGATGAACAAGTATATACACTATATTTTAGGACCCTAGAAAGAGCCAAATAACTAGGCACTCATCTGAGTTTACTTGTAATGATAATTGCAAAGCTGTGATAAAGATTAGAAAGGTGCACATTACTGATTTTTAAAAATTATCAAGTTGGTTCTCAAAGAATAGTAATATGACTGCTCAAACATTTCATTACATTGAACACCCTTTAGAGAATACATAAGAAGTGTCCTAGCTTTTTCCTTAAGAAAAAATAAAGACAACACTGACAATATAATAGTTATAAACTGATTGATAAATTTAATCTGAAGTACAATTCAAAAAGGATACAGACATGACTCCTCAAATCATTTCTTAGTCCCCTACGCACCAATTCATATGCCTCTTCTTTTTTACCTAAGCAGTTTAAAGTTAGTCCTTTCATAGCCAGGGTTTCTAAAAAGAAAAGCGAACAGTAGCTCAAGTCAAGGCACTATCATAAATGAGTTGACATTTGATTTTGGGTTAACATAATGACCTGTTTCTTTTCTAGCAATACCTTGTAAAAGCCAGTAACCACAGGCCAAGATCTAACACACTATTCATATAGTGTAAATGTACACTGTTTTCTGGATCTGACAGTTGTTCAACTAACTGTACAATGGACATCACAGCCTTGAACTCACCTGCTGTGCAATGGGTGTTCAACTCCACACCCACCAAACCTAAAATGCAAGGGTTGTGTATATAGAGTAATATGGCAACATGCTTCTGGCCACAGTTTCTTGGTTTGGACAAAATGGGAATCTATGGTCAATCTGACATTTCTTACTATGTTTGATGCCTCACTAACAGGTTCTACATGAATAGCTTCCTCAAATCTTGGCTTATCAGACCTAGGGATCTTCATACTAATGTGCTCATAAAGTAATGATATTACAATCTGCTTGTCATAAATACATCTCAGCAGCATCTTACTAAAAGTTTAACACATTCAAAAGTCTAAGCAGAAATATGAATAGTTTCCTCAAGCTATTCAGTGCCCTTCATCACTCTGTATTAAGCAAACAGGGCAGTCTCTGCATCAGAGGATAAATGGACATAAATTAGATATTAGGAATGGGAATACACAAAAACTGGTTGCAGAATACTTCAATCTTCCTGGGCATTCCATCTCAGACCTCAAAACAATCTTTGAACAAAACAAAACAAAACAAAACAAAAACTACAAAGGAAGACTGGATAAACAAACTGCAGCATTGGAATTTTATCCACACAATCCAGTCCATCAACAGTGGGTTGAACAGAGACAATGGTTTCCTGGAACATTACACACATTGTAACAGTAAACACCTCAGCCTCATGAGGGTTTTCTTGGCCAGTTCATCACATTTCCTTTCTGGTACACAGCCAGCATCACACATTTCAATAACTCTCACCACCATTCATATGGCTATCTACTCACCTTGGCTTTAGGCAACATCCTCCCTCTTGCCTTTTCCTCTCTTTTCCTTCCCCTTCCTTCTACCTTTTTATTTTGCAAAAATCAGAATCTGACAATTCCTCAGAAAAGTATAAGCCCCTTTTCTTTTGGCTATATTTCAATGGCTGACACAGAAGTCTACTTTCAATGGATTATAACAGTTTATTCAATTTCATAATTCAATTTTAATTGTGCTAAAATAATGTGACCTTTCTTGAACCTACAGGATGAGCAAGTATATAAAAGCAACTCAATTTCAGAACTTAATTTTTAGAGACAATACTCACCTCCATGTTCTGCAAACTTGGGATTGGAAAGAATTTGTTTGCAAAATTTCAAACCATTTCTGTATTGTTTGTGTTCATAACACCTCTGAAATGAAATAAAAATTCAAACATTGTTAGTTTCACAACTGCAACAAATGCCATAGACACAAATTATATACATGCTTACCACATTCAATCTATCCAATTACACATGTATAAAGCTAAATGTAGTCCCTTGGCATTGTCTAGTCATGAACAACTGTAGGAGGTGTGCTCATCTCCGTTACTAAGCCAGCATTGTCCAAGGACTACTCTGGTTGTCATGTGGCCAGCATGACCACACCAAATTCTGTTACCTTCCCACCGAAGTGGTACCTTTCTATCTACTTGCATTTGCATACTTTTGAACTGCTAGGTTGGCAGAAGCTGGAACTATTGACAGCTCACCCCATCATGCAGCACTTGGACCTCGAACTGCCAACCTTCCAATCATCAGAATTAGCAATTTAACCACTAAGCCACTGCACAAGTTTTTTCTATTCTTATTGTATTCTATACACAGTTAAACATCAGGAGCATCAGGGGACAAAGTTTCCACAAAGTATTCTACAAAAGGATAAAACTGAACAGTTATATGTAGAAAAAAAAGTTAACTGCTTTTCTGTGAAAACTATTTCCCCCATTGCAATTCACCATCCATGTGCAACCATGTATTGAACAGGTAGAGCCCTACAGAATAGATGGATAAATAAACAAGGCCTGGTCATAAATTCTTTATTACATAATTTGATGGAAGCTTTCATCTTCTCAAACATTAATCTTACCTTACAAAGTATCTAGTATTTACTAATGGCAAGGTAGCCAAAATTTAAATTAAGAACAGTGGTACCTCGGGATACGAATTACCCAGCTTACGAATTTTTCGGGATACGAATAAATCCCATAGGGATTTATTGTTTCGGGTTACGAACGTTTTTTCGGGTTACGAAAAAACGCCGGCGCTGTTTTAAATGGAGCCGCGGCAGAGCCGCGGCTTTTTTTCCCATTAGCGCCTATGGCAATTCGGGTTACGAAGGTTTTCGGGTTACGAAATTAGCCGCGGAACGAATTAATTTCGTAACCCGAGGGAGCACTGTAAAAGGAGAGGAGAAAGAGATCAACCACTGTTGAACTCTTAAACTGATCCTGCTGATGTCACCTTTGCATTCTTGCACATTTAATCTCTTATACACAAAGCTCTATACAGTGTTCAGAAGGAAACTGGGTGATAATCTAAGAATTCTGAGGCAGCATTCTCATCCAAGATCAATGAATGGAAAATGGAACAGATTAAAATGAAATGATATCTCTTTTAAACCCCTTCATTAATTTTAAGTGATTTCAAGAGCATATATAAGTGCTACTAAAAATCAGTAGCTCTTAGAAGTGTTTGGATGTGCATTATTTCATTAAGGAAAAGTGTTGTCACTACTGTTCACCAAATCAACATTTTTTCCAGAAGTAAAACATTTCTTTTATTTCTTAATAGTCATGGTAGCTGACTTAAAACACCACTAAAACATTCCTATTAATCTGAAAGCAAACTTGATCTTCTTCTGACAAAGCATAGTAAATATAAATCTAGGCTTAGCAACTGATCATAATGGGGCAGGGCCATCTGCAGATGCTCCAATCTATAGATGGCTAGCCTGCTGATATGGAGAACCAATTGTACAAGAATGCTGTGGATCCAGCCCATAATTTCTATTTTTGTTCAGCAATCTACAGTCAGATGATTGGCTCATAAAGTGTGGTAATGTCTACTCAAAAAGGCCAGGCTAACTAGAGGTAGCTAGGAACATTATCCTCAGTACAAGCTAGGTAACTAGGAACATTATCCGCAGTACAAGCTACTTCAGATTCAGTAACTAGAGATGCTACAACTCACTCTATATACATTTTGTACTTCAAATAGTGGCAAACTTTTTGAATGCAAGAGAAAATATTTTTTTTTCTAGGGAGCAAGGTTGCTTTAACACCCTTCAATCAGAATTTTACATTTTAAAAGCATAAAATCAACATTTTAATAAAGTTAAAGTTAAGGGGAAAAGAACAATAATTCGTCAAGAAATTTCACCTGTCTGTAAGTCTGTTGTTAATAAACAAACTGTGGAATAATCATTTATTCTTCTTACATCAAGATTAAGGAGGTCCAATGGCTGATCTTGTAACTTAACTGGATTGTCTATACAATCAAAATGCAAAACGTCACTAAACCACCTTATATTCTTCCAACAGAGACCTTTGGATGTAGCAGCACAAGTCATCCTATTTCCAACACATGAGTAAACTGGCAAAGCAAGGGGCAAAGATAATGAAGAGCCATATAGTACGTTTTAAAACAAGCAAGTTTATTATGTTGCCCATGAAATTGTAAGACACAACAAGATCTCTCTGGGAGCCACCTTGGGTCACAACCTAAGAGAAAGGTATCATACAAATGAAATGGAATATATAAAATAAATACAGTGTAGCCGCTCCATACGCGGGCATGCCATACGCGGCATCTGGTTTATGTGGAAGCCGTGCTGTAATACTTTCAATAGTGTGTGTGGCCGCTGTGTGCGCACAGTGCACCACTACATGCATGAGCCCCATTCATTATAATGGGGCTTGATCATAGGCGAAATTCATCTTACGCAGGGGTGTGTGTGTGTGTCCAGAACGGATCCCCCACATAAGGTGAGGTTCGACTGCATTTTGCTTTTAAAATGCCACAAGACTTTTGGCTGGTTCTACTGCGACAGGCTAAAAATGCTTCCTCCTTTGAAAATATAAACCTGCTGCAAATGAAATCCATTTCTCTCATTCTTAGTGAAATTTGCCACATAATTATGTTCATCAATATCTATAGCTCATTTATAATTGATCTTGTACAGCCAAAACAATAGTTGTCCCAAAGACTATCAGTGGCTCTCCAGGGTGTGCCCTAAAGTGTCAAGCTCAGCTGGAGTAGCAGCAGCATGATTCCAAATCTGTACTCAATGTAATAAATACATAGAGTGAAGAGTGACCTGTGGACTGGGACCTCCAACCAAGGTAAAACAATGTTTTTCTTCTTAAATTTGGACGGAATTTGCATGTTTTACCTCTACCCCAACAAAATATCCCTGATGCAAAAACATGGAGACTTCTTGAGGAATCCATTGTTCTCTGCCTACAAAAAGACCTGTGACCTCACTGCAATGGAGACATACTGGATTGCAAAAGATGGGTTCCTGTTTAGATGCAAATGGACTTTAAATTTCCTGGACGTGAAAATCTCCCTACTGCTGCATGGCCAGAAGGAGGAGGAGCCTGCCTGCATAAAATATATCTTCCCAGTATACTATCTATACTAAAGACTGAAACAACATGCAGGCATCTAACATCTCCAATTGTTTTCCTTTCTCCTGTTTGGTTTGTAACATCTTGCCTGATGAAGAAGCCCATGGAGCTTCGAATGCTTCCAACAAGTATATTCTGTATTTCGGTTGGCCAATAAAGGTATCACTGATGGATTTTTGTTTGCATTTGTTAAATGGCCAACACAGCTACCCCTGAATGTTTTCTAAATACATAGAGTGTTTTTCTCTTGAGCAGACATACCATGGAACAAGAAAAAACACATGGGGGGGGCGCCCTAGTAAAAAGCACCAAGTGGTTCCTCTGTGTGTGT
>NC_056526.1:150756003-150783947 GCF_019175285.1 Sceloporus undulatus
ATGTGTGAAAAAAAGGGAGGGAGGGAGAGGGGGGAGGGAGGGAGAGAGAGAGAGAACGAATCTTTAGCACAATCATTCATGCTTTAAAAAATAGTATTTAGACATCAGGCATTTAATGTACCTACAGAATGCTGCAAAACCATTTACACATCAAAGTAGAACAACATATAATACTCTTTCTACAGGGCTGATCCGAGAGAAAATCCTGTGAAATATGACCTTCCTGCCACACAAAAGCCCCTCTTAAAGTCAGGGGACCCGACTGAAAGGGGATAGATGGTGCAGGAGTCTTAAGGAGGCGGGCAGTGGCGTCTTTCAAAAAGCAGGTGAAGATACTTGATGTCTACCTGTCTGGATTCTAGCCAGTATCAAATTATGATTTTGAAATCTATAAATATTTGTCAGAAATATTAGATAAAGTGACTGGGTCACATCAGCTTGGTTTGTTCCAGTTGCACCACCACTGTTTTCTCCCCTTTTGATGTTGCATGTGCCTTCAAGACATTTCCAACTTATGGCGACCCTAAGACAAACCTATCATGGAGTTGTCTTGGAAAGATTTGTCAGAGGAAGTTTATTATTGCTTTCTCCTTAGGCTGAGAGCATATGACTTGCCCAAGTTCACTCAGTGGGTTTCATGGCCAAACTGAGAAATCGAACCCTGGCCTCCAGAGTTGTACTCCAGCACTCAAACCACTATACCATACTGTTTTCTTCCTCTACAAGATCACAAAAGGCAAAGGGGAACAGAGGAGTAGTTTGTGAAAATGGTGAAAGAAAAAAGTGAGAAGAAAGACAGAAGACCACAAAAAAGAAGAGGAATCAAAATGGAAATGTAAAATCATGTGCAGTCTAAACAAAAGCAGAATGTTTTGTTGTTGAATGGGGTCAAGGATCTGATTTGAGATTTGAAAAAAAAATTGAAAACTACTATTCTATAGTATTCTATATTTTACAGGCAGAGGGAACTAGAAAAAAGAAGAGATGTGATTCTTTACTACAGAGGATAGTCTAAATCAGTGATGGTGAACCTTTTAGAGACCAAGTGCCCAAACTGCAAGCCAGAACTCACTTATTTATTGCAAAGTGCCGTGTTCCTCTGGCTTTCTAGTGACAAACTCTGGCAAACTGTGCTGGGACGACGGCACATGTGCCCACAGAGAGGGCTCTGAGTGCCACCTCTGGCACGCGTGCCATAGGTTCGCCATCACTGGTCTAAATTATTTTTAAAATTAAAAACTAAAAATACATTGCAACCCAATGTACCACTGAACAAGTGGCACAGGACACAGCAGTACCTACCAGTGAATATACATTCATAACACAGTACTAAAGAAGAATGATTTGATTTTGTAATAACAATCTATTAGAGCAGGAATGGTTCATGTGTAGCCCTCCAGATGTTACCACCATTAGCTATGCTGGGTGGGTAGATGGGAATTGCACTCCAGTGTAAGGCAGGATGTCGCTCACATCTATGGTAGAAACATTTATGTTATGTTCTTGGATAAGAAATAGGTAGATAGGGCACAATACATGAGACTAGATGACATTTCAACTAAGCATATATATGGGCCAAAACAGATGGCCTGGTAAAGCCAGCTTCTAGCTGGCCTGGGGGCATGGCATTTAGACATGCCATGCCCCCCCCCCCTTGAGTTGCCTGGAAGTCATGCTGGCAATTACACACCAGCCAGATTACAGGTGATTTGGGGATGTGGTGATCAGATGCCACTCACCCCAGAGCCAATGAAAAGCCAGCTCTGGAGGCAAAGGGGCAGCTTTTTTCCAACCCAAATTTGGGGCAGGAGAAAGTCAGATTGGTGTCACACCGCCCCTTCAGAGCCGTCCATTTTGCCCCTAAGTTTCTATTCAGTTCATGCGTGAAACCTGGAAGGAGTTATACTTGTGTTAAAGTAGACAGATTCAGACCCAAGCCTAGATGATGAGGCTTTTGTAGTGGCCAGGAGTACATCTGCCCAGCTGAAGACAGAGAGCATGCAGCACCTATCACTGGAGATGCCTGAACTGGTCATGGTGTGACATCCCATAGTGAAATATGCTGCAATGCATTTTGTGGGTCTGTCTGTGAAAAGTATTCAGAAATGTCAGGTGACCCAAAGAGCTGTAGTCTAATTGTTGACAGAGGTACAATACAGGGAGGACACAATGCACTTGTTACCATAGCTCTGCTGGCGATCAGTCTTGTTTCCAGGAACAATTAAAAAATAGTGATTATAACATAAATCACAATATTGTTTGGGGCTACAGCTACACTGCAGAAATAATGCAGTTGGACACTGCCTTAACTGCCATGCATTCCTGGGAGTTGTAGCTTGGTGGGTCATCAGAGTCATCTGGTTGGTCTTCTGGCAGAGAAGGCAAAGTATCTTACAAAATTACAAATCCCAGAATTCCACAACATTCAGCCATGACAGTTATGGTGGCATCAAACTACATTATTGCTGCAGTGCAGATGGAGTCTGGGTCCAACCTATCTTAAGGGCTGTATTTTCACATTTGAACCTGCCCATGCCTTGAGATCTCCAGGGAAGGTCCATTTCTCAATACAGTACCATCACCACAGCAGGGACGTAGCCAGAATTTTGGGAAGGGGGGGGGTCCAGACTAAGTGCCACCATTATAATGGGGCTTGGGCGCAGCAGCGCACACCATTCATCATATCTAATGGAAGGGGGGAGGTCCGGACACCACGGACCTCTCCCCCTTGGTTATGTCCCTGACCACAGGCACATATGATGGGAATGCAGGAAAAGATCTCCTTGATGCTTGCTACAGGCTCTGGAACTTCCTTTCTAGGAAAGCTATACTGTTTTCCTCATGGTCTTTCCCCTCACAGGTTAAGAGTTTTCATATGTACATATGTAGATTTTCCCAGAATTTGGAATACTTATATTTGCATACACATGAGCTATCTTGGGCTGGACCTGAACTGCAGAAATAATCCAGGTTGACACCACTTTAACTGCCATGGCTAAGTGCTATGGAAACTTGGGAATTGTAGTATGTTGTGGTATCAGTGGTCTCTGACTTAGAAGGCTAAATGTCTCACAAAACTACAGTTCCCAGAATTCCATAATAATGAGCCTTGGCAGTTAAAGTGGTGTCAACCTGGCTTATTTCTGCAATGTGGATGCAGCCTTGGAGATGGCACCCAAATCTAAACATGAAATCCATTTGTTTCATATATACCTTACACATATAGTCTGAAGGGTAATTTTGTACAGTATCTTTTAATAATTTTGTGCCTGAAACAAAATTTGTGTATTTGTGAAACATCAGAAATCAAAAGCGTCACTGTTCCAGTCACCATTGAAAAATGTTTTATGTTTTTGGAGCATTTCGGATTTCCAGATAAGGGAGGCTCAACCTGTAATATTTTTGTTTGTTAACTTTCAAACAGATATGTTTTAGATTATTGTTAATTCTATAGATACTTTTTTATATTTTAACCATATGAGTTTTTATGGGGTATTTGTTTTAATTTTTGTAAGTCCTAATTCTGGAATAAGGAAGAATATAGATGTATAAAGAACAAGATGAGGATGATTTGCTTAAAAAAATATCCTTCCAAAAAACAGGCATAGAAAATGTAGTGGGTACTGAATAGAGTCACCAAAACAAAACTTTATTGGCTTCTAGGTTTAAGGAAAAGGTACCTTTGGATTTAGTGGTGGTTAGTTTAAACTTTATATACTATCTTGTTTCCAAATCTAGGATTCAAGGCAACTTACAAATTAAAACAAATACAAAACAGTACAATACAACACAAATCATACAATATGTCAACATTAAAATAAACAATGTGAAGCAAGCTGATAAGAGACAAAATCAATTTGAGATGTGGTGCTGAGGATACCACGGACAGCCAAAAAAATCAAACAAATGGGTCCTAAAATACACCAAGCCTGAACTCTCACTGGAAGCCAAGACAATTAAGTTGAGGCTGTAGTACTTTGGCCACATGATGAGATGGCATTACTCACTAGAAAAGACAACAATGCTAGGAAATGTCAAGATTAGCAGAAATAAGGCTGCCTACTAGGTGGATAGACACAATCAAAGAGGCCACAGCCCTGAGCCTGCAGGAACTGAGAAGAGCAGTTGAGAACAGGGGGCTTGGAGGTATCTCACTCACAGGATTGTCATGAGTCAGACTCCAAGGCAGTTAGTAACAACATTAAAAACAATGTAAAGCATAAATTTAAAAATAATAAAAAGCATTTCTATAACAGTACAATTAAAATAGCACAAAACCCTTTGACTGCCAATGGAAGTACAGCAAGGAGGGGAATGTTCAAGCCAATGTAGAAAGAGAATTTCAGATTCCAAGGGCAGCAACTAGGGCAGCTCTATCTCATGCTCCCATGAGATGTGACTATGAAAGTAGTGGGACTGAGAGGTTAATATGATATAAGCATGAGATAGGAAAGTATAGAGATGACACCCTTTTAATGCTACTAGTCACATTGTTCACTATTCAGCAGCAGCAACTGTATTATGCTATGTTGCTTTGATACATTAACTATGAATACTATAACAGACAACCAAGCAAATCCACCTATTTCTGGTCTGGTCTTCTTCTGGCACTTTTATTTGGTTCCATTCGGAAAACAAGCCAGGGATAAACCACAATTTGTGGTTTGGACAAAATAGCAAGCCTAGCAAGCCATGGTTTAAACAACTCAGAAAGTGTAAGACAGTGACAAACTAAGGCACGTTACAGACAGGCCCAAGAGGTGTTGTCATCGCGCCGTGATTACGCGTGAGGGGCGCGCTTCCTGATGCGCCTTGCCCCTCGCGCATAATGAGTGCGTTAAAATGGCAGTGCCCTATATAGATGGGTGCCGCCATTTTGACGTCGTGGACGCAGTGTCCTAACATCGCGCCCCGGAAGAGACGCCGCGAGTGCGCACGTTGGCACTTGCAGGGTCTCTTCTGGGTTGCCGGAACAAGCGTGATTTTCGTGCTCCTTTTTTGCAGCACGGAGGCATTGCACAGTTTGGCTGCTGCGACTCCTCCATGCTGCAACCAGCAGCGGCCCGAGACCGCCCCCCTTGGGCGGTCTGTAACGAGCCTATGTCTTCTCATTACTGGCAAACTGTAGTTTACGGGTACAAATTCAGACGAAACAAACTACAACACGGTTAACAATTAGCATACCTAGTTAGTGACAGTTTCCAACAGTGTTATAATCAAACACTACCAGCTCTTACAATTCGATCCTATACACACATCTAGACAAAAATTCAATTTAACTCGATGGGGCATATATCTGAGAAGATGTGGACATGACTGTTAGTATCATTAAAGCTATCATATTTCTCTTCACTTCCTAAGAGGTCCCAAATTCTCTTTCAATTAAATTCACACACTATCATTGTCCCTATGCACTCATGTGATAGATATTCAGTTTTTCCACTGTGTGCCTCACATACCATGAATTATTCTATCATCAGCACAACTGTTTACATTAGTGAATCCTCTTTTAAAACCACACTACATCAATATCTGCTTACATAATCACATCTAAAAAAGTTAGCAATTCAAATCTTCCCAAAATGTATATACTCAAGGTATCATTTGAAAAAATGATCCAATGGGTAACAAATGTTTTGGAAGAAATAAAATGTCCATTACAACAACAGCAGAGAGCAAGTTTTGATATAAAACTTTAAAACAGATTAACAGCCCTAGAGAATACCAACCCAAAATAATGCACTGACTTTAACACTGTGCATCCATATAGATTCTGTGCTGGCACATAGTATTTTCCTTGCAACAAGTGTGCATTTCTACATCCACAGTCATTTTGATATACCAATAATACAAAATCATCCAGAAGAAGCTTTAATAAGTTTCTTTGGGCAGTTATAAATCTGTATGTCACAAAGATTTCTGGATAGTTTGAAGAGTGAGATTGTAATTTTAAAAAACATCTGTCAATGTTCTGTTTTCATTTTTTATCCTTTCTTCTTAGCTCCATCTTAGAGATAGTATTAACCTGATGTACATTTTATAGTGCCCATTTAGCCATTAAACCCTGTCTTTTGTTCACACATTTAAATATGAAAAAATATCTACTACTAAAACATGACACTGCTTCCCAGTAAGACAACAGTAACAAGAAAGCATCATTCTACCACTCGCTCCACTAGCTTTGGATTTTTATATGAGGCTTCTGAAGATGACTAATTAGTCCATTTGTACGCTGAAAATCAGTTGCTCTGGCTTTCTGAATGCAGAAGGCAATTTTCACTAATAATGCTCATACATCTATCCTCTTGTCTGTCCTTGATAATCCTCTAGTGCCCACTAGAATTATGTTAACTGATAACCACTTAGAAGAGAAATCTGGTGGCAAAGAATTATAACTAAAGTTGATGAAATCTTCTTGGTTTCTAATCATTCCTGCTACTATTGTCCAAAACACATTGCAGAAATAGCCCATCTTGAGACTGCTTTAACTGCCCTGGCTCAATGCTAGGGAATTCTGGGAAGTGTAGTATTTTTGAGACACTTAGCCTTCTCTGTCAGAGAGCTCTGGTGCCACAATAACCTAAAATTCCCATGATTGCCTAGCACTAAACCAGGGCAGTTAAAGCAGTCTCAAATTATTTCTCCAGTGTGTCTTGGACCTGTGATAACCTGTGGCAGGATTTAGAATTCGTTAAGCAGCAAGGTCTCCTAAAGTATAGACTCTTACCCTGGGACCAGGCCTCTTATCTCCCCTCATATTTTTGTATCAATTTAATATTAAAAGGGAAGCTGGGGGGGGGTGACCTGGGCATGATCATGCTGTGGACACCAGATCTGCTGTAGCATGATTTAGAATTCATTAAGCAGCAAGGTCTCCTAAAGTATAACGATTCTTACTCTGGGACCAGGCTTCTTTTCTCCCCTCATATTTTTGTATCAGTTTAATATTAAAAAGGAAGCTGGGGGGGTGACCTGGGCACGATCCCACTTTGGACACCGGACCTGTTTGCACATGGAAAACCAGTTTGGGCTAGCATGGGAGTCAGAGGGCACCCACACTGGTGAGATTTACTAGTCTCCAGTTTCAGCCCTTTGGCAATAAGAGGTGGTAAGAGGACTCTGACCAAAGAAGGTGATTGTTTGAGACAACAAGACAAGGGCACTTCAGTCAGGGATGTTAATCCCTTTGTCCAGTGCATTCTTATCAATCAATCAACTATCCTATTTGATCTTGGACTATTCTTTTCCCCCTGGGAAACCATATAGATATACTCTTAGAACATCTGGGAAGTTCTTACTAGAATATTATAATACCAGGCTAATGACAACTTCACATAAGACATTCACTGCCGCGGCCCCAAGGTTATGGAATGACCTACCGGAAGAGATCCGTCTCATTACTACCTTAGAGGCCTTTAAGAAGGCACTCAAAACGGATCTCTTCCGGTGGGCTTATCCACCGAATTCCATATAAAAAGGTTATGACAACTGCTCTTCCTTGACTCTGATTGTTGGCTAATGGACAAATTGTAATTTTTAGAGAACTAATAGGAATTCTTGGTAAATTCAGTGTTAGTATTTTATTGTTGTATTGATTGTAAATTGTACTAAGTGTCTTTTAAGATTGTAATCCCGCCTTGATCCGTGGGAAAGGTGGGAGGTATAAATAAACTATATTATTATTATTATTATTATTATTATTATTATTATTATTATTATTATTATTATTATTATTATTATTAAACCTTGGTTTCTGCCCCCAATTCAGGTTATATATACAGCTGGTAAAACAGCCATTGCTTGGATTGGTCTAATTTGCAAGCAGACAAGCACTCTGTCAGTTTGGCAAGACTAGGCTCCTCAAAACACCGGCTAAACTCCCCCCCCCCCCCCCTGCAGAGGCTATTGAGTCCTCTGTTCCAGACACTCACTGACTGGAATCAAGATCTACGTCAGTAACATATCACCATTAGCAAGGCCTTAAATCTATTCTAACTCTCCCACCTTTGCTTCCCTAGCTCTTGTGTATGTGTATGAGCTCGTGTGTGATGATTATTTCCTAATAAAAATACAAAACCTATTTGGATATGCCTCTGGAATTCTGTGTGATTTGGACCTGGTTTAGTTGGGTTGCCATCCTGAAGCAGCACGTTACCCCAGCCACACTATATCTCTCCTTTGAGCTAAGTACCACATTCCCCTAAAACATATTAATTTGTGAGTGTCTTCCCTGAACCCCAGCATTTTGGGTAACAAGACAATATTCCTATTTATTATTTTCTTATGTATAAAGAATACCAAAAGGTGTATTTCAAAAGAACAGAAGATTGGAAGGATGTTTGCTTTTCTTATTATTAAGCACAATCCAGCATCCTTTGCTTTTGACATTAAATTTCCAAGTTGATTTGTTCTTGACTGCAGAATGGTTTGCATGCTTTTCAAAGCCTATTTACCTTTTTGGCAATGGACTATTCACAACTGGCTCACCCAACTTACACTAGATTTAATGCCTAGATAGAACAAAAGCAGGCACATCCCCTCATACATGCCACAGATGCACACAATGTATACATTATAAAAAAACATGGCAGGAAATTGGCACATACTAGCCGTATATGACAAGAAGTATATGCACGTTGCCCACATTTAGATCAATCATATAGAGATTAAATAAACGTACTAAATGTGTGGCTTTTCAAGTCATCTGTTGACTTATGGCACCCCCACAAATGTAATACTGTTTCTGTAGACAGCAAATACTTAGAGGTGGTTTGCACTGCCTTCCTCTGAAATATATTCTACAGCATCTGGTATCCTTTGGTGGGTCCCCACCTAAGCACTAACCAGGGCTGATCCTGCTTAGCTTCCAAGATCAAATGGGATCTAGAGCCTCCAGGGTACTGAGGTCTGTTTACTAGATATGTGAAAGGCTAAGTGAGAAAACACTTGGGTTTTTTTCTTTCCTATTTGTCTTCTGAGCCTTCACATCTCCAAAGTATACTATACCATCTGTTCCACAACTACAGGGTATTTCTCTTGCTATTTCTTGAAGTATAAGCATGTATCCTAGTTATTAGCCTGTCTTAAATCCCTTACTATGCTTTAAGATGTCCAGTAGTGTGACAAGATTTTCTTCTCTCCCTGCCTCTCTTTGCTGCCACAAATCATATGGGTCCATATGGGTTCCTGGACCAGGTTTAGTAAGCACATAGAGGGCTGCAATGGAGAGAAGGAATTGCCCTCTACTGGTTCAAATGATCAAAATAGTTTCA
The DNA here is from genome assembly GCF_019175285.1 of Sceloporus undulatus. Taxonomy (NCBI): domain Eukaryota; kingdom Metazoa; phylum Chordata; class Lepidosauria; order Squamata; family Phrynosomatidae; genus Sceloporus; species Sceloporus undulatus. The sequence goes on from NC_056526.1 coordinate 150,765,276, forward strand.
TCAACAAAATGACCATGTTGAATCCAACTATGTTGAACTCTAAAGTATAAATGAAAGCAAAATTACAAGGCCAGTGACCTAACCAACTAAAGCATCAGAATTTAACTAGCTGTGAATTCAGATGGTGGCACTGTTCTTGAGATGGAACTGCATTTTTAAAGTTTGTTTTAACTTGAAAGCTTTACAAACCTCAAGAATTACACTAGTTTAGCATTTTCTAGGGATAACAAACCATCTGGGAAAGTCCATGAAATGTGCTTGATAAAGGCATTTTAAAGGCCTATTTATTTGCATAATAGTATTAAAATGTACACGAACAAGCTGAGACAAGCAAAGAACAATGTATAAAGTTCCTCACCTCATGTCTAACTGGTTGTTCCAAAGGTCTACTCCCAAATGCAACAATAGAGCAATAATTACTCTCCACTTTCATAATGAACTGGTGCAGTCCTTTGGATATACTTTAGCACAGCATTTAACCAAGTCTCACCTTAATCAATGAGCTAAAAACAAACCCTGATTTAAATATAACCTGATATCAGCGGGCCAAATAAACCACAATCTCACATTCAGATATGGACCTAAATTATATGTGCCTGCTGTGTGTACAGGCTGTGTGAAGTGGCATACAGCTTACACTCATTGCAGTATAATTAACTCTCAGATTCTGATTTATAATTATGTGTGAATATTTCCAATGAACTGTTTGGAAGCATGAAAGAGTGTTACCAAATCTAAGCACTTGTGGACTCAGATGATTGCCGGAAATAATCCACTTTGACCTCATTTTAACTGTCATGGCTCAATATGGAATTCTGGGAATTGTAGTTTGCTGTGGCGCCACTGCTCTGATAGAGAAGGGTAAATGTCTCACAAAACTACAATTCTCAGAATTCTGTTGCATTGATCTGTGGCAGTTAAAGTGGGGTCAAACTGGATTATTTCTGCAGTAAGGAAATTCAGGATGCAGCCTGAATGAGAGATGCTCCCAGCAAGCTGTTCCAAGTAATCCAAACAAAGGCAAGATAAAAGAATAAATGCAATTACTAGGTTGGAAGCATACAACATATAAAACAATCTGTTTAATGTTTGCAAGGGGCTATTATTAACAAAGAGTCCCATCATCCCTCTCTGAGTCAAATTATTAGTTCTGTAATCTAAAACAGATAAAAGTATTTTGGCATAAAACTCCTTTTCAAAGACAAATAATTTGTCTTGAAAAGCAGATGAACAACTAACATGCTGCAGACTGTAAACCAGATCAGCTTGCTTTTAAGTTTAAGCAGATAAGACAACCAACCCTAAACAACCTTTGTTAACAGATCGGTATTATCACACTTCTCTACTGCACTAAGTGACTGTAATTAGAATAAGTTATTTACAACATATTTGTGTATTAGATTCTTAGCAACTGTTAAAAGGATTATACTAGACTAAAATATGAATTATAGTAAATTAAACTTCCATATTGTTTTACTCTGGTTAAATGACATAGGCTATATTACAGGCTGAGTCTCCCTTATCTGGCATTCCACGATACTCCAAAAACCAAAACTTTTTTCATGGGTGGCTGAGACAGAGGCACATTTGCTTTTTGATGGTTGTGTACACAAACATTGTTTCATACATAAAATTATTTAAAATACTGTATAAAACTACCTTCAGGCTATGTATACAAGGTGTGAATTAAACATAAAAGAATTTTAGTTTTAGGCTTGCATCCCATCTCCAAAAATATCTGTGTGTGTGTGTGTGTGTGTGATATATGCACAAACGCAGATATTCCAAATCAAAAAATAAAAATCCAAAATCCAAAACATTTCTGGCCCCATGAATTTCCCATAAGGGAGACTCAACCTATATTAGCCACCAATTTGTGCCTAGCATGACCTAAAAAAACTCTGAGCTTTTAAAGTTATCATACAAGTTGGATTTGTTTCACTGTCATGGGGGGGAAAAAGCCTTAACAACACCAGGCTAATAAACTATTAGACATTAAATAACTAGCATTAAATAACATAATATTAAATAACCCTGCTACTTGATGGTAACTAAATTATTCTTAGCCCTTCAAACAAAATAAGGAGGGAAACCCCAAAGGGAGTTTGAAGTAATCTGAAGTTGCATCCACACTGAACCCACTGTAACTGCCATATCTCAATGCTTCTGGGATTTGTAACTTTGCAAGACATTTAGCCTTCTCGATCAAATAACTTTGGCGCCACAACAAACTACAATTCCAAGATTCCAAAGCACAGAGCCATGGCAGTTAATGTGGTGTCAACCAGGATTATTTCTGCAGTGTGGATGCAGCGTGATGATAAATGGAAAAGTGTTTTCAGATCACTCAGTGCTCAAAAGAAGGGACAGGCTTTTCTTGGTAAGGTTTGCCAAGGTGGAGGTTTGCCACTGTCTTCTCCTGGGGCTGAGAATGTGTGCCTTGCCCATGGGCACCCAGTTGGTTTCATGGCTGAGCAGGGATTTCATACTTAAATGATTTCTTACTTAGATTAAAAACACACACTTCTTCTGCCCCACTCTAACACTTACCAGGTCCTACATGTGGATTAAGAAAGTCACTCCCTCTCCCTCTAGCAGGCAGCCCACTTTTAAGCCATCCCTAGGTCTGGAAACCATGTCATATGAGGAGCAGCTGGGGAGTGTTGGGTATGTTTAGAAGAGGTTAAGAGGTGATATGACAGCCCTATTTAAGTATCTGAAGGCATGTCATACTGAAGATATTTTCTACAGCTCCAGAGAATAAGATATGGAGCAATGGATATAAGCTATAGAAAAAGAGATTCCACCTAAACATTAGGAAGAATTTCCTGACAGTAAGAGCTGTTCGACAGTGCAAAACACTCCCTTGGAGAGTGGTGGAGTCTCTGTCTTTGGAGATTTTTAAACACAGGCTGGATGGCCATCTGTCGGGATGCTTTGTGTATTCCTGGATGGCCCTTGTGATCTCTTTGAACTCTATGATTATACCAATCCCAGGTTTCTTTAGGATGGAGTCAGAGCACTTAAAGTGGGGTCAAACTGTGGAGGGACAGTGTGTCCTAACAGTTTGAGCATTTTACTATGAATATGGAGACCAGGGTCTAATTTCCAGCTGGGCCATGAAGGCCACTGGGTTACCTTTGGTAAGTTACACTTTTTCAGGTTCAGAGGAAGGCAAAGAAAAACCTCCTCTGAACAACTCTTACCAAGAAATCCTCATGATAGGTTTGCCTTTTGTTGTTGCATGCGTTAAAGTTGTTTTTGCAGAAATAATCCAGTTTGAGACCGCTTTACCTGCCCTGGCTCAATGCTAGGGAATTCTGGGAGCTGTAACTTTGTGAGACATTTAGCCTTTCCTGTCAGATTGTTCTGGTGACACAATAAACTACAATTCCCACGATTGCATAACACAGAGTCCATGGCAGTTAAAGTGGTCTCAAACTGGATTATTGCTGCAGTGTGTTTTGGATCTATGTTTCCTTTCCAATCAGCTCTGGGTCTCCCTGCTAATTCTGGTTAAAGGTCTGGTTTCCTACAACAGTCCCAATCCAGTGCCATGCAGGAACTCTCAATCTGTGTAAAGACCTCCAAAGAAAGATGGGACAAGGATGATAATAATGATGATGATGATGATGATGCTTCCCCATCACTGGGGGATGGAGGCAATTGGTAGGCTGCCTCTGACTAATGCAGTCCTGGGCCTAATGTTAACCCTGTGGAGGGAGAGAGTAGCCCAATGCAGGACATACTAAAGCAAAGGCCAATACTTGCCCATAGGGAGACCATACTTGACCATAATAGACAATCACTGGAGAATACTTGCCCATAGAGAATCATGGGGAATACCAGATACGCTCTCGACTATAAATCTACCTCGTGTATAAGTCAAAGGCAGGTTTTGGGGCCAACATTACGGATTTCGCTATGACCTGTGGATAAATCGAGGGTAAAACTTAAGGGCATACAGCAAAGGATGCTAAAAGACGAAGCAAAGCAAAGCGATGCCACAGAGCTTAAACTATTGCAGCAGACACAAGTCTTTGTGCTCAGTCTTAAGGCTGGGCGGAAGAGAGAGGAGAGGGGCCAGTGCTTCTAGGACTCCTTCCTTTTCATACTCACTCTGACTCAGGCATGGTTTGGGCCAATTCTTTTGACCTCAATTCCCAGGCTTACATATATACATAGGAGTATATACAGTACTTGCCCATAGGGAAGCACTGGGGGATACTTCGGACGGTTCCTTCTTATACGTAAGAGCTGAGCTGCAGTACTTGCATTGATAAGCCGACTCAGGGCTTTTGGGGGTCCCTTTCTGACCTAAATCCCTAGACTTAGATATATAGGTGTGTGAGTATATGCTGTGCTTGTCCATAGGGAAGCATTGGGCGATACTTGCCCAATGGGCGAGTATGGTCTCCTATGGGCAAGCTCCGTGCCATTTGTTTCAGCGTGTTCCGCCCAAAGCCGAAGAGCCAGGAAGCCCCTTCTGGATGTCGGTCGGCCTCTGGCTCTGACTCACCAGGATGCGCTTGAAGAGCGCGTTCTCCTTCGGCGGGAGGCTCACCGACGGCATGGCCGCTCCTCTCGCTGCCGCCGCCGCCGCCGCCGCTGCTGCTGCTGCTGCTGCTGCTGCTGAGACCCACCGGGCCGAGGAACCCGCTCCCTCCTGAAGCGGCTTAACCACTGCTGCTGCTGCTGCTACTACTACCACAAGGGCTCCTCTTCCCGCTCCGTGCGGCCCCCGCCAGCCGCCGTGCCCGCTTAGCCCTGCCCCGCAGGCGGCGGACGCTTCACGTGGGACTCAGAAGGCCGCAGACAGAGCCGGAGGAGGAGGAGGAGGAGGCGCCTCCAAAATGGCCGCCAGCCGGGTCACCGCGCCTTCCGCGCATGCGCCGCGACCCCATTTCTGTGCATGTGCCTCCTCCTCTCACACACTTTTCTCCTCTTCAGAAGCTGAATGGTTCCCTACAAGGCCAAGCCTGGATTTCCCGGCAGCCACCGCGGCTGAGGGGGGGGGGAACGACGCATGCGCGTTTGGTGAGGTTGAAGCCAAAGGCGCCATCCTTGGAGAGGGGCTTTTGTGAGGCGTTTTGGCTTCCACACTGGAGAAACAACCTTGTTTGGCACCGCTTTTGCTCTTTTTCTGGCTCAAGGCTACGGAATTCTGGGAGTTGGAGTTTGTGTGGACCCGGATTTCTCCCCACAACAAACTCCCAGAGCTGTTTTACAAAGAAGGCCAGCTGTCTCACAAAACTCCAGTTCCCACAGAATTCCTTAGCATTGAGCTAGAGCAGTTAAAGCGGTCTCAAGCTGGATTATTTCTGCAGTGTGTTTTGGGACTGGCTCAGTGCCAGGGAATCTTGGGAATTGTAGTTTACTGTGGTACCATAGCTCTCTGACAAGAAAGACTAAATTTCTCACAAAACCTTTCCCAGAATTCCATAGCACTGAGCCAGGGCAGTTAAAGCGGTCTCAAACTGGATTATTTCTGCAGTGCATTTTGGACCTAGAATTCCCACAGTTGCATAGCACTGAGCCGTAACAGCTAAAGTGGTATCAAATTGGATTATTTATGCAGAGACCACTTGATCTACCTTGGCTCAGTGCTAAAGAATCCTGGGAATTGTAGCTTGTTGTGGCACAAAAGCTCTCTGACAGAAGGTTAAATGTTTCACAGAAGTACAGTTCCCAGGATTCCCTAGCATCAAACCTGGGGAGTTAAAGTGGTGTTAAAGTGGATTATTTCTGCAGTGTGTTTTGGTCTGCAGTGTGGATATGCAATTTAACACCACTTTTAACTCCTGTGGCTTAATGCTATGGAATTCTGGGAATTGTAGTTTGTTGTGGCACTAGAGCACTCTGACAGAGGAGGCCAAATATTTTACATTGACCCATGGCAGTTAAAGCGGTGCCAACCTAGATAAGAGCAGGCTGACCTGATGTTCTCACTGCAAAGGAAATGTAGGGCATTTCCAGAAAAATGGAGTGTGTTACAAAATAAAAGCTAAAAACATGTAAAATATGCATCCAGTTCATACGGTTTGTTTACAGCTGCAGTTGGTCCTCTCTGTCCACGGATTCAACCATCTATGGCTTGAAAATGTTAAATATATATATATAAATTCCAATAAGCAAACTTTGATTTTGCCATTTTATATAAGGGACACCATTTTACTTTGGTTGTTTAGTGCCTTCATTTCCAATTTATGACAGCCCTAAGGAGAAGCTATCATGGGGTTTTCCTGGCAGGTTTCTTCAGAGGAGGCTTGTCATTGCCATTCTCTGAGGCTGAGAGAGTGCGACTTGCCCAAGATCACCAAGAGTGGGTTTCTATGGCCAAGCTTCCATGACCATTTTCCTATGCCATTATATTTAATGGGACATGAGCACCCATGGAATTTGATATCCATGGAAGGTCCTGGAACCAAACCTCAACTGATACCAAGGGCCCTTTCTATATTACATATACTGTATTTCACATTATGTACTCAAACATATTTTTCTGATGGATTTCTCTTTGTTAAAATGCCTTGTTGGCTTAAAATATACCTCTAGAACTCTGACCAAGACAAAGGCTTAAAATTATCCTTTACTAGCAACAAACCCTTGAGTGAATCTACATTTAAATCATTCCTTTCATTTGTGCTGAAATGAGGGGGGGGGGGGGGGGGGAATGTTCAAAATTTGCACTGTGTCCTCAAGCAGCCCATGGCCTAAGACCACATTTGCTGTCCTTTGTTCCTCTGAGAAACACAAGACCTCTGGGGGCAAGTCTTATCTACTGCTGCTACTTCTAGGAAAAAAGAACTTTAGAAAGATCCATCCTATCCCCTTGTTTGCAGTGAGGACAAGGTATAAATTTATTGAAGGGAAGCAGCAGGTGGTGTTACTCAATGGACTCTTTAGTCATGCGCAAAATGAAGGCCCTTTTGGAATTCCTTCTGGACAGTAGGTTGAGGGTTCGATTTCCAGCTCGGCCATAAAACCCACTGGGTGATCTTGGGCAAGTCACATGCTCTTAGGGGAAGAAGGCAAAGCAAATCTCCTCTGAACAAATCTTCCCAAGAAAACCCCATGATAGGTTTGCCATAATGTTGAGCAACTTGAAGGCATCTAACAACAACAGGCTCAAGTTTACAAAAGCTCATGCTACCAACTTCTCTCTTTCAGTTAGTCTCAACGGTGTTACAAGATCCCTTTGCATACTGATTATCCAGATGAACACATCTATGGTCTTTGAATTAGACACCCAAAATTTGTTGTTAAGTGCAGTCAGTTTGACCTATGGCGACCCTATGAATGAGAGATCTTGGAGTCAGTCTGTCATCAACAGTCCTGTTCAGGTCTTACAGGCTCAGTGCCATGGCTTCCTTGATTGCTTCAGTAATTCTATGATTCATTATTGTATTCATTCTCTAATCATACTGTGTTCATTGCCATGCTGGGAGCCAGTTTTCCTGTTCGTTCAGAACGTGCAGTGCTAATGAAAATTACAATGGCACATGCAATGTTTTTGTTGTTGTGTGCCTTCAAGTCATTTCTGACATGGCAACCATAAGGCAAGCCTATCACAGATTTTTCTTGGCAAGGTTTGTTCAGAGGGGATTTGCCTTTGATGTCATTCACACTATGAAATAACCCGGTGTGGAACCCGGGTTATTCTGTTGGTGTTTATATTGTCCCTGACTGCACTTGGCGCAGTTGGCAGGGAGGGGACACAAAATACCCATTTAACCCGGTGCATTTGGCACCGGGTCCCTTACCGCTTCTTCTTCTTTTTCGTCTTGCAATGATCCAGATATTTGGTAGTGAGAATGCACTACTGGATTGATCTAGATTGTTTACTCCTTCATCATCTTCCTCCTGCCCCCGACCACCACCACCGCCACTTCCCTCCTCCTCCTCCTCCTGCTCCTGACTGCTGCCACTTCCCTCCTCCTCCTCCTCCTGATCTTCTTCCTTCCTCTTCTTCCTCCTGCCCCCTGACCACTGCCACTGCTGCCACTTTCCTCCTCCACCACCACCTGATCCTTTGAAAGACAGTGTTGTGCAGTGGTTTGAGCTTCCAGCTATGACTCTAGAGACCAAGGTTTGAATGGTGACCTTGGGCAGTCACACTCTCTCAGCCTCAGAGGATGGCAATGGCAAACCTCCTCTGAACAAACTTGCCAAGAAAACCCCATGATAGGGATCACCCAAGTCAGAAATTGCTTGAAGGCACACAACAGCAACAACGAGCCCTCCTGCAGACCACCTGCCTCCTGGGGCTTTTCAGCCCCAACCTACTGAGAGGGCGAAGTTCAGACTGCAAGTGTGAATGGACAACAAAAAATCCAATTGTGGCACACATAGTCAGAACAATGAGCCCAATGGATTTGGGGTGGCATTGCCAAGGAAACGTAGGATCTCCTTGGTACAAAATGACAAGTGTGAAAGGGCCCTTTGACTTCCTATGAAGCTGACAGAGCGTGACTTGCTCAAGGTTACCCAGTGGCTTTCATGGTCAAGCAGAGAATTGAAACCTGGTCTCCAGTTTGCTTGTTATGTGCTTTCAAGACATTTTCTACGTACGTCTACCATAACACAACCCTGTCACATGGGTTTCTGGGTCTCCTAGTGGGATTCCATGGCCGAGTGGGAAACTGAACCCTGGTCTCCAGAGTCGTAATCTCTGTAGCTCAGACCACTATAACATGCTGGCTTTGTTTGCAAAATATGAAAATCCCTTCTTGAAATCAGAAGGAATTTTTCATTGTAGTCCATTATGCTTTTATTGTGTTTTTAATTTTGGAATGTTTTTATGATGTTTATATACTGTTGTTCAAATTGTATAATGTTTTATATCCTTGTTGTAACCTGCTTTGATCTCTTTTGGAAAAGCGGGCTATAAATAAACAGTATTATTATTATTATTATTATTATTATTATTATTATTATTATTATGCTGTTTCCTATGGTGAACCACCTGATTTCTCAATCAGGGAAGCCCATTAAAGAGATATGAAGACAAATTTTGTTGTCTTCCAACAACCAGGATTTAAAACAAATGATTTAACAAACTGGAAGGTTTCATCCAGCTACTATGGTCTACCTGTCCACAAGTATACCGTGGAGAAAGCTGACATGAAGAAAAACTCTCCTTTAATACTGGAAGCCAAAGTCATATTCTGAAATTGAACTGTAGGAGATTCAAGACAGATTTTTTTAAAAACCTTTTGCTCACACATATTTAATCTAGAATTCACTGTTACAAGATGTAACTATGGCTGCCAACTTTAATGGGTTTAAAGATGGACTGGATAAATATAAGGAGGTGAGAGCCAGCTTAATGTGAATTGCTGACTGGGGCTTTTTTCTTTTCTCCAGGATAGTTGGTAATTAAAACTGTTCAGGTGCTAAGGCCCTGCAATCTCTCTTCAAGGTAGCTGGGATGGTCTGTTCCATAATAACTGGGCTCTATGTATCCTGTAAGTACACAAGGGAACTGAGGAATTTGATAATGGCTGTATAACTGGTGAGCCAGCATGGTGTAGTTGTTGAGTGCTGGTCTATGACTCAGGAGACCAGGGTTTAAATCCTCGCTTGGCCCGGGAAACCCACTGGTTGTGTTAGGGTTGTTACACAACAATAAGAAGGAGCGCTGTCAGTGACTATAAATACGTTACAGATTTTAAAAAATGGTTTTAAATTCTGCGGAGGGTTTAATGGCCTTTTAACAATAACATTTTGTATGTTTTTACATATATCTTGTAAGTGCTTTTAACTGTGCTCTCTTTAATTTTTGTGAACTGCTGTTAGACCCAGTATGAAGGGGGAGTGAAAGAGAAATTAGTAACAATAACATAATCATTTATATCATATCTGTCAATATGCTCCTCTGTATCAGTTGATGGGGAGCTTCAAATAGGCAACTGGTTTGCCATTGTCTGAACAGAAGATTAAACTAAAGAGCCCTATGGCCTCATCCTGCATGGCTGTCCCTATGCTCTTACTTTGGATAAACAACAGAGAGTACTGTGGCACCTTAATGACTAATGAGACTATCACGGCAAAGTCATGAGATCGTGGCGAAGATTTTAACACACATCGCGAGGGCTTATCCAGGGAAGAATCAGGAATGCTCCAGTAACAAGGTATTCATAGGGAAATCCTGTGAATGGCTTCTTGCTGGAGCATTCCTGAATCTTCGTGGGATAAGTCTTCTCTGATCATGACGTCATCTGAAAATCTTCACTGTGATTTGCTAGGAAAATGCCTTTCAAATCCCTGGTTTTCCCTCATGTGATAGTATTTTAAATTAGTTATGCATTAGCTTTCAATAGTCGACTTCATCAGATGAAGTGTTATTTCAGAATTTCAGGGATTACAGAACTAATTCGTTGTTCTTGCTGCAACAAACTAACACAGCCATGCCTTTAGAAAACATCCTCCATGACTCTACCTACGCCCCTTTTAAAACCAATTGTGGTCAGCGCCATAGCAGTGAATCCCATGTAACTTAATTATGAATTCTGTGAAGCTTGTTCTTTCATCTTACCGTTGATTTCCTGCCTGCTGCTCTTTCAACATCAATGTGCAGACAAGATTTTGTTTCTACACCCACAGATGCTTCTTATTGTACCTTTTGCAGTATTGAACTCAAAACACTGGAAGAACCAGTTGTCACACAGCATTCCTGTACTGTATACATAATGGCCCTGCGTGTGAATTCCTGTGTATTGTTTTCAGCACAGACATTCTGGTGCATTACCATGATTAGGAAACAGTTGATTAGCTTGAGGATCATAAATAATTTTCATATTGGAAGGAATCAACGTTAAGAGGCCTGAACATTGTTTCTCTGGTTGATGGCATTCCTGTCTTATCTCTGCAATTTAATTAGAGATTAGGTGCTATGCAATCTTATGAGTGTCTGCTTAAAAGTAAGTCCTGCTGTGCTCTGTGGAAATTTCTCCCAGGATTGCCAACAGAACTGAGATTGGGTACAGCCAGGCACTACACAGCAACATTGTGCATACTTACCCAGAAGTAAATCACATTGTGCTCAGTAGGATTTGTTGTTGTTGTCGTGTGCCTTCAAGTCATTTCCAACTTATGATGACCCTAGAAAAGCCCCAGAAAACCCTATCACAAGGGGTTTCTGGGGCTGAGAAGGTGTGAGTCTCCTTATGTCACCCAGTAGGTTCCCATTGCTGAATGGGGAATTGAACCCCGGTCTCCAGGGTCCTAGTTATACACTTAAATTACTAAACCACACTGGATTTATTCCCAGGTAAATGTGCATAAGGCTCCAGTCATTGGAACAGAACACTGGACACTTTTTACTGTCTTAGGGTTTATCTGCACTGTAGAAATAAGGTGGTTTGATACTGCTTTAAACTCCATAGCACCATTCTATGTAAACCTGGGATTTGTAGTTTTACACAGACTTTAGCCTCCTCTGCCAGAGAGTGCTAGTGTCTCACAAAACTACAAATCTCGGGATTCTGTGAAATAGAGCTGTGACCACTAAAGTGGTGCCAAACTGTATTCTTTTTACAGTGTAGATGCACCTCAAGGCTTTGATCCTATCTACACATACGTACAAATTAACTCCAGCGAACCCAATGGCACTTAATATAAAATAGCATTGCACAGGATTTACCAGTTTATGTCTCAATGGCAGATCGAAGCTGCTACATGTGTGCAGTGGGTCCCAGGACTTTTTGACACAAATGTTTATCTTCAGTCAAGATGACCAGATGTCACGACCGCAAAGAAAGACAAGGCACCACTGTATGTAGGACATTCAAGACAAATGGAGGATATGCCCACATAAAAGTTAAAATCACTCATAGAAATATAAATTCATGCTTAGAATGGAGGTCCTTTTGGAATTCCTCCTGGATAAAAGGTTGAAATGTAGGACATATCCTGGAAAGGGAGGATGACTGGTCACCCTGTCTTCAGTCAACCTCTCCCCAATTTGGTTTACAGCCCTATTGAGTCTACAGTGCACTACTTAAAAAAACAAACACGATTCTATGAATTTAAACTGAGTTCTTGAAAAAAAGAGTTATTCAGATTTTAGGTTGCATTTCAATTATTAATTGAACAACAAGCTTAACAATAATAATAAGAATGATAATAATTTTACAGTGCTCCTAGTAATTCCTAGTTAAGGAATTCTGGGATCTGTAGTTCCACAATAACAAACTACTGTCCCCAGAATTCCTTCCCATTGAGCCATAGCCTTTCAAAGCGCTGTCAAAGTATGCAGTGAGGATGCCATCGCTCAGAAACATGAAGGCTTTTGCCGCCAGTAGGTGGCGCTCTTCCTTTCCCAAAACGCACTCTCTCTCTACGTCATCGCATTAGCCCGCCCCTCCGGCTACGTGATTGGTCCATTTGCCCCGTCGCTCTGGGAAGTGAGGAGGATGTTTATAGGAGGAGAGGGAACGAAACAAATGGGCGGCGCCGGCAGCTTGCGAGGAGGTTTTTACGGTTGTCGGGAAACCCGAACCCGAGTGAGTTTTCCTGGGCCCCGAATGGGACTTCCTGTGGCTCAAGGCTATGGAATTCTGGAGTTGGAGTTTGTTGTGGGGCCCAGAGCAGAAGTAGATTGACATGGCTGAGTTCCCGAATTCCATAGCACTGAACCAGGGAAGTTAAAGTAATGTCAAACTGCTTTGTTTCTGCTGCACTGTGGCAGCAGCCCTAGCCTTAAGTGCCATGGCTCAATGCTGTGGAATTCTGGGATATGTAGATTTGAGACATTTCGCCTTCTCAGCCACAGAACTGGTGGCCCCAAACAGACCAACAGGTTCCAGAATTCCACAACATTGAACCCAGGAGTTAAAGTGGTGTCGACTGCTTATTCGGCAGTGCGGCTGAAGCCCTAGTGATAGGTTTTAAGCTCTTCTGGCTGAGTAATTGATCAAATGCAGGACAGTTGTTAACATTATTGTTTTGTCTTCTGACTTTTTGGAAGCTGAATGGGTTTATTATTCTGTGAACAAAATAGATAGGCTTTGCGTACAGGATTTCCAGATCTTGTTCCTGTAATTGGTATATGTCCATGGGAGAGGCAGGAAATAAAAATAAAATTATTATTATATTAGGATTATTCTTATTAATTTATATTTAATGTTGGGTTTTTAGTACAAGTTCTTGGAAAAACAGAGGTCAGGGATCTTGCAGGAAAACTGCTAGTTGAAGTAACTAGTGCTAGACTAGTTGTTTCCATGGTGGACACTGCAAGACTGTTGTTGTTTAATACACTCAACCCTCCATCCACATTTATTGGGGCTTGGAGCACATAACAAACCTGCAAATAACAAAAAACACTATGGTTTTACCTGAGAGAACACCTCTCTAGGAATGAACCTCTAGGTCCTCCAGTGCAATTGGATTGGACTTAGGGAATAACTACATTATATATAGTTGCTTGGACTTCAGCCTGTAGGAATATTAGGTATTAAAATCCTCATCATTTACTGCGGCTCAGTGTGATTTTGTTTCTTCTTCCCTATTATCCATCCTCTTCAGACAAGCGTTCAAAAGATATAACCCATAACAAAATCCTGTTGCATATTCTTGTCTTAAAGCAAGAAGTTTTGTAGTTTGTGAACTGTTACTTATAAGAAGAATTGTGGAACTTCATAAAGTCATGTTCTTAATTTAAAGAGCCTCTCCTGTCTTTTCTATTGAGTACGTGTGTGTTCAATGAATAATGGATAAATTATTCTTCCTAAAAAGAAATTGTGAAATAAATAAATCGTTCTCTTCCCTAAGTTTTCCATTGTATCCTGCCAGAACAAATATATGTTAACATGCTTTGTTTTAGCATTATATCGATCTGCATTCACTGCAAAGAAGGATGATCCAAACCATCCCAATTGGGTGAAAGTTGGTCTGGCTCTTGGTTCCACACATGGCATATGGTGGCTGGTAAGATCCTACCTGTGTTCATATGATTAGCAATATTTTAGAACTATTTAGGCATGATTTTTGTAATAACTTAAATATGCTAACATCTTTTCTTGTCCCATGTCCATGTCCACCATGACTGAACACTGGCAGTCCCACTCCACAGCAGACCTTTAATGACGGAAATATGTTATCTTCAACTACTTAAAGTATTAAAACAGTGCCTTAGCGGCAGATCAGAAAGCCTAGCCCTAATCCAGTTGTTAGTCCCACCTAGAGAAAACCTATTAAATGAATGGGAACTTGCTGCACAAGCATTTTCTGGTTGATTGGTTTCTCTAGCTGGGACTAATAGCTGGTTCTAGTCTGTAGATCATGGTTTTAAATGTTTGGGAGAGGCAGAAGCCCACGACAAGGGCCACCAAGCAGATGGGGCATTATAGCACAAGCTGAGCCTGTGCGATACTCTCCCTGGTGCTCATGTAGATTTGTCCCTGAGTTGGTGCAAGGATGGTCAGGTGTTCACACCACACCCCTTCCTGTACCAACTCAGGGCCTGTAGCCTTTCCTACCTTTTTGGTGTGCAAGCCATCTGAGACGCCCCCACGCAGTCGCCGGTCAGAAAACGGGCACCTAGCTGCACCCATGTCACCAGGTGCCCGTGTTTGTATGTCAGACAGAGCAACAGGAGCAACGGTCCGATCCCACCATAACGGGTTCACCTGCATCACGTGAATAGATGATGTGAGGCCAGGAGAACGCAGGCCATTTGGCCTGTGCAGACAACCCAAACGAAACTCCACTGATGCAAATATATTGCTTGACACTCTAGGCTAAAGGCAGGTAATGAGTGGGCTAATATAGCCACCCATAATAAAGACATGGAAATTGTAACTGATATGCAGCCATTTTGTCAAAGCCCCCACATATGACTATTAATGAAAAAAAATTATTTTAAGAGCATAAATTAATTGAATGGTTTCTAGTTAGACCTTGGTGTGTCATCTTAAAATTATCATGCTGACTAGTATGATGCATGCTTTAAAATCTGTATGTTTTCTATATGCTCTCAAACAACATAATGACGATTTAGCAGAATACGAAAGGAGAAAAGCACAACGAGGGTCTTAGTGGTTCAGTTTATATGGTGAGTAGAAGATAAAGCTCTGTGTCTGGTTTTGGTCTCCTATTTTTTGTTTTTGTGCCTAAAGGTTGCTTTTAATAAATAGTGGAGACCATGAATGTTGCGCTTTTTCTTTTTTAAGCTGACAGAGTGATCCAAAAGTATTACATTTCTTCAAAGTTGTTTTAAAATATGCATCTTCATTATGTTCTAGTAGCGCTGTTAATAAATTTAGTGGTTATGAAGTTACTACCCACGAAAGCCTTCAACTACTTCCCATTTGTTAATTGCCATCTTCCTCGAGTACAGGTCCATTGCCCTGTAATCTTCTGTTATTCATCTTAGTCTTCTCGCTGCATAAGCAATATCACTAAATACATTCAATGTAGAGTGTTAAAACAATGGGTTATCATGGGAGTAAACCTAGTGACCTTTGGCTTGCAGGCTTCATACATGAGCATCCCTTCAGCTAACCACAGAGAAGCTGGAAGCTTTTGTTCTGCATTAGACTAACAATGACTTAGCATATGTTAGAACCAAGACAACTGTTTAATTATGGTTTTGGAGCATTTATTATTTAATCATTGGTTAGGGTCAAATCTGATGCTAAATTTGATTAACTGAAAGCAGACACTCCAGTATTCTGCCTCACCTGTCCAGAGGGAATGACTTGTTCTCATAAAGACAAACCATTGTTTTATGTTGTGAGCAGATGTGGTCTATATGTTATTCCCCATTGGCACTCAGAGCTCTTAATTCCTTTTATTCTAGATAACAGAAATAGGGGCGAAGCACTAAAGTAAATATCTTGTTTCACTTCTCAGTAGGTGTTTAGTATAATTAATATGTAAGAAAATGCCATGTTCCTGGTCTTGTGTTGCTCTCATGGTTGTGTTCCTAGATAATTTTTTTAAAATTTTTTTATTTATTTTTTTAATATTATTTTTATTGAGTTTTTACAATTCACGAAAAAACATCTGATTCCTGTCATAAGTATACTATCATATAAATCTTAATACAATCCAAGTGTATAACAATAACAAGATATAGTTTTCCTAAAAACCAAAAAATACTTTACTTCCTAGCTTTTGTTTCCCCTTAATGTTTTTTCATTTCACAAATTTTACAGTTTTTCATGCCAAGATTGGTATACACACACAAATTTATGCAGGTCTCCCTTGTTATTAACATCTTGTGGTGTATTTTTTTTTTAAAAAAAGAAATTTCCTTCTACACTCTTTACAGAAAGAAACTATAACCCTATTTAGTTTGACAATTCGAGAAGAGAGCTGGACGGGCAATAATTTTCATTAATTTATATAATAAGAGCTTCAGCCAGCCTATCCTCCAATTTCCACCTTTTTTTTTCAGAAAGGATGCCACTTTGTCCATTCCAACGTGCCTTCTAATTTTTTTCCCTTTTAACCTACAGAGATCAGATCATTTGTCTAATAGCATTTAGTTTATGAAGCCATTCTTCAGTTGTATTCATTAGTGTCTTTCCAATAATTTGCGATAATCAGTCTAGCAGTGGTTATTATATATAATATTGCCTTCCAATATTTAAATTCATCATCATTTTTATAAAAGAAAGTCTCAACAGATAGAGTTCTGCTTTTTTTAAACTAATACTAAAGACCTTTGAATTATACAGTAATGTGGATCTTGTCCCAAAAGATTTCACTTTTACACAACTCACCACATATGCATCATTGTCCCCTTATCCTTATGACATTCCAGCATTTATCAGACTCTAGCTTAACCTTTTTTTTGAATCTCGCCGGAATGTAATACATCTATTACTAATCTTATAAATTTTTCTTTGTAGCTCATACATTGGGTGAAGGTATTGTTCGGCTCCATGCCTTTTCCCAAGCTCCAATGTATTTCTTTTCCCATATCTTTTGCCCAATCAATCATATATTGTTTGATTGGCTCCTGTTAAAAAATCTCTCTCTAGATGAAATTTAGGAGTCAGCACATACCTTTGCAAGCCAGAGCCTCAGCTTTGGCAATGGCAAATGGATGGTTTGTGGTAATTTGATGTTGTGATTCTCAGACAACTGTTTTATTGGAACTAAACATTGCTATTTAAACATCCACATGGCATAAATCTATGCAATATGATGATATAGTACTTTGAAAAAGGGAATGGGATGTAAGCCCCATTCAGCATGAGGGAATTTTTAAAGCAAACATAGCAGTCCTGGGAATAGGTCTCTTCATTGCTTCCCTCCAATCTATTCGGTTTAGATTGGAACCATAATCCATTGTGTATTTTGTGAGCACAGAAATACCAAATATTGATCAATTAAAAATGCAAAGTGCAAAGTATAAACATAGAGTTATTATTATATACATAGAATGACCAGATATTGATGAGTTAAAAGCCAAGTGCAAAACTATAATCAGGACAGTATCACTTTCCCCCAGTTCCTGACAAAAAGATGGACAAATAGGTCTTGAGTGTATTATCATTAAACTTTGTCAATGTGTGAATTTGCTGATGGTAAAAACAGATACCGTTTTCACTGTACTGTTTTATGAGCAACATAATGTGCTGGTCTTTTCTAGTTCTAAAGAAGTTTTGATACTTACTTGTCTTCAAATCTTGTTTTCTAGTTGAAGCTGTGTTCCGTGGCAAACATCACAGTGATGCATATTCTGATCGACATAAATAATTCAACAGATAATCTTTCGTTGCCAGATCATTCTAATATATGTCAGCTCTTGAAATAAAGCAGTGACAAATAGGGAAGTGATTGAAATGTTTGCACTGCAATATGAACACGTTGAAAACAAAATAAAACAATTTTAGCTTTAAACTATAGCGTTGAGTGTTCTGTTTTTTGTCACGAAAACTGACTAGAGATTCGTCTAAAATGTCTCCCAGGTAAGCCCCAATGGATTCAGTGGGATGACCCTGACAAGTATTGGAAGTACCTGTAAGCCTGTAGACTTACCATTAGTGACTGTGGGCCTAATAGTGCTTATTTACTAACAATATTGAGTGACCGTTCCATGTCGCCATGTTTAATTGAAGTCCTGGAGAAAGGATTGTTAGCCGCTGTTATACTAATATCTGTCCAGAGCGGCCAACCAAAATTGGTGTGAATGGTTTGGAAACCAGCCCATGAGGAGAGACTTTGGGAGCTGGGGATTTTAGCCTGGAGCAGAGAGGGTTAAGATAGCCCTGTTTAAATGTTTGAAGGGATGTCATAAGCTTGTTTTCTGCTGCCCAGAGAATAGGACCTGGAGCAATGGATTCAGGCTAACAGGAAAAGAGACTGTACCTCAACATTAGGAGGAAGTTCTGACAGTAAAGGCAGTTCACAGTGGAACACACCTTTTGGAGAGTAACGGAGTCCCTTCCGTGAGGTCTTTAAACAGAGGCTGGAAGGCCATCTCCAAAGGGGATGCTTTGAATTGGGAGTTCCTGCATGGCAAAGGGGTTGGACTGGATGGCCCTCGTGGTCTCTTCCAACTCGATGATTCCACAAAATGCTTTATTTCTGCAGCTGCAGACACACCTGGATGTGCATTAAGACAGAGGCTGCATCCCCATGGAGAAAGAACCCGGCCATGGCAGCCATGGCCCGGACATACCGCCGTCATGTGCTGGTGTTGGCTGGCCAGACTCC
>NC_056526.1:150783972-150800081 GCF_019175285.1 Sceloporus undulatus
ACCTCCTTACATACCATACCATGCAGAATCCTTAGATCGTTTTTTTTACTGATGTTACTCATAAATCATAATTCTTGTATATCACTGAATGTAATGGCAATAGTTGTTGTCAGGGATGATGGGAGTTGTAGCTCTTCACCTCTGGCTTGAACTCACCACCTGGTTGTGCACCGCGCTGACCAGTTTTGGCCAGTGGTTATAGCTTAGCAAGAGTTACAGAGAATAGGCTGCCCTGACAAACTCTCCAAGCCTTCTCACTCTTGCTTCCACAGAAGTCTTCACCCTTCTTCAGGATCCAGCTGGTTCTTGTAGCTTCACCCAAGACACCAGACAACTCAGTAGTCTTAAATAAAAGATCTACTTTATTCTACTATATACAGCTCCAAAACTATCCAACACAACAATACTCAACTCCTCACTCTACTACCCACTCTACTACAACCCACAAAATACATTGGGATCCATAGTCATTATTATAGTCAATGCATGGTACCACCCACTGTTGTCTGTTTCCACCCAGTAGGCGTGCACACCATTCTCATTGGTTCTCTTGGTTCATCCTACGATTAATGATTTCATCATCTCAGCCTTGACTACTTAACAATTGTCAGGTGTGTCCAATTATTCACTTTGCATTTCTGTCCTTGGCAGTTTGGACTTGTTAATTGTATTACCATTTACACCTGTGTGGTTCTCAATTGGCTTCTGCTGAGTCATCCTGACTCTCACATACATGTTTTATTTCTTTTACTGTATATCCCATGTTGCTTTTTCCTTGACAGTTGTGACATAAACAATTAGCAAAATTAAATTTATATCTTTAAATTGCAATATCATACACACACTATATGTGTTTACATGAACATAGTTTCATGTGGTTAAAGTGAGAATTTGAAAGATGTGATATTTTTAAAGAAAAATTAAATAGAATATTTTTAGAAAAATTAATTTTAAATTCTAAGTTTTAATTTTTAAAAAGCAAAATAAACCTAAGTCCTCTTCTTTCTCCTTCCACTGAGCTTTGCTTCACTCACACCATCTCCATTGTTTTAAAGGGATGCAGGCAAACACCACAACCTGTTTCTACCCAAAGGCAGAAGTTTGCGGAGCAGTTGTGTCACACACCCCAGGGTATCACCTGGTGCAGGCCACAGTCCCCGCACCCCCTAGTAATGCCCCTGTACAAGATGATCATTAAACAAGGAGGTAGAAGTGAGACAGGCACATTGACTAGTGGTATAATAGCATACCATGAGCCCTGGTGACGAAGTGGTTAAATGCCTATACTGCAGCCACTCAGTCACAAACCACAAGGTTGTGAGTTCAGTTCCAGCCAGCGGCTCAGGGTCGACTCAGCCTGGCATCTTTTCAAGGTTGCTAAAATGAGTACTCAACTTGTTGCAGGCAATTAGCTTACACATTGTAAACTGCTTAGGGAGTGCTTAAGTGCACTGATAAGCGGTATAGAAATGTACTTGCTATTGCTATTACTGCTAGTATGTTTAGATTACAGGTATAATAAAACCCTACCCAGAATAGCCACAGTGGCTGTACTGGCTGGAGACTTCTGATACATGTAATACAAAAAGACACTTCACTAAGCTCCCTTATGGACATTTTTCTACATAAGCCTCATAAAATCAGACTTTAAACATTTAAGAATATAAATTTGTTTAAATTGTACCACACCCAACATCATAGGGAATAGCATGTTTGAATACCCTCACAAAAAAAATTAGCAGTGTAGAAAAAATAACCAATAAGAAGAGGGATGAAACAAAGCCCTTCTCCTTCATGTGCCAAGTTTTCGTGTGCACCATGTTTTAAAAATATGGGTGGGGGGGGTTCCATTATGAGATCACATCCAGCACTGCACTATACTGTTGTAGCGCTCTTATTCCACTTTAACTGCTATCGCTGCCTCCTATGGAATCCTGGGATTTGCAGTTTAGGGAGGGACATTTAGAATGCTCAACCAGAGAGATCTAAGGCCTCACTAAACTACAACTCCAGAATGCCAAAGGAGGCAGCCATAGCAGTAAAAGTGGAATAATAGCACTATGATATCAGTGTAATAAGGTATTGTGATGCATGTGGTTTCTAAACCTGGATGGTTTATTCTGAAGAGAACCTTAGCGCTTCTACATAGCTGTCAGTAATACAACATTTGACAGCTGAGCCAGCAAGTGTTGCTTGATAGTCTCATCTGTCTCCCAATGCCATCTTGACTGAGACTTGCATTGATTGCTATGATTATTGCAACAACAACAACAAATGCCAACATGTTCTCCGCTTTTTCTCCCCATTCATAATGATCAGAAGCTTCTTTCTCACATCAGATGCCGAATTTTACATATTGTAATCTGATCACCACTGTGTAGATATCCAGCGCCTCTCTCTCAGCCAGTGTTCCTTCATGTCTGACAAATAGCTCATTCTTGGCTGAGGTTAACCTGTGTGCCAAGACTAAACTTTTTTTCAGCACAAAAGCAATTTGGAAAACAACAGCCAGGAGGTTTGGATAAGAACAGACATCTGAGACACTTCTTTTAAAGAAAACCATGCTGATTATCAACAAAAAATACAAATGCAACAGATGACAAGTTTAATTAAAGAAGAGTTTGGGTTGGGGGTGGTGGTTTTTGGTATTAAAAAACCCAAACACTTGGGGTTTTGTTTAAAAAACCAAACAGTTTTTTTGTTTAATAAAAAATACCTCACTTATAGTAACCTTCTTAAATGGTTCAGACACACTATGGAACAATTGCGTAAAAGCTTGTAAATGCAAAAAGTTGGAGGCTGTCGAGCATCCAGTGAATTCAATGGGGTGGAAGATGATGATAGTTTTTCAGGATCAGATTCCATAAAAAGTCTTGTTAACCTTTGCAGTAGCATTACTGATACAGAATTCCAATGAAAAAGTGCAGGCATGTCTTCCTTGAATTTTGGTCTACTTCAGAGTTATAGATTACTTACTGAGAATATTATCAATTTTTGTTTCCAGAGCCATCTTTTTTAAAACTGTGCATTTTGCCCTCCTACTTTCTCTTTCCTAATGAGTTAATTTTTCAACCCTTTCAATGTCTTCTTCAGTTTGTTTTATCGCCCCCTCCCTCAAACAATTTGCTTGTGAACTCTTAAGTATGAGTTATCACTGCTTTCTGCAAGTTGTTGTAGTTGTAGGCATTCCTGGATTTGACACTGTGCTGTTATAGACTAAGGCCTTTCCACATTGTGTGCATACATGCTGTCCATTTTATTTATGTTGTTTCTTTAAAATGACTTAGTTTAATATGGTATTTGAATATAAGAGAAATACTTTAAAGTCTGCATTCCCATTTGTGCAGCCCTTAATCTACAATGCTGTGCCAGAAACAGTAAAACCTGCAAGTTTTATGTTTGAAAAAGAATAACAGAACAGAAATATGTGATATTGTAATCAAGCATTAAATAAAAATGACACAATGGCTTTTTGGGAGTAGTTATTGTTGTTTAGGCTGTCAAAACAAACAACACACACATTTATATTCCATGTCACAGAATTTTATTTTTATTTATTTTATTTTATCTTATTTTTCCTTTTAGCTGTAGCATTTTCTTCTGAAATTTCTGGGCCCTTAAATTCTGCAATTTGGAAAAGTTACTTTTTGGACTAACTCCTATAATTCCTGAGCTAGCATGGACACTGGAAATTTGAGTCCAAAAACTTGGTTTCCCAAGCTTTCAGGTGATGTCCTGAGGGTGCCTTGCCTAAGCTTGTTCAACGTCCATTTCCCAGTTTTTGTTAATTTATCTTTCCTGCTGCATCCCATATAACTTAACAGTCATCCCATGCCTCTCAGGAATGGTTTTTCAGTGAAATGAAGAAAATTGCTGTAGGAGGCTGTTACCCCCGTAACAAGGATAGAACTCTGCTTACAATTATTTGGCTCCAACTGATGTTGTCAAGTAAGAGGTTTTGCTCACTATAGGTTTTGTAAAAAGGTACATAACAACTGTAATGCATACTTCTATTGTTTATGGAGTATGACATGCCAGATCTCCAAGCTAGCTTCAGAAAAGGGTAGAGGCACTAGGGATCATATTGCAAACATAGATTGGATAATGGAATGCACCACATAATTTCAGGAGAAAATTTACCTGTGCTTTCTAGATTACAGTAAAACCTCCAACATTTATTGCAACTTCCTAGCATTCCTTACAACAGGCATACGACTAGTGCGACGGAGGAGTGTGAAGTCTCAACTTTACTGTGGTCATTCAGCTTATAACCTTCCTTGCAAGATTGTTCACAGATTGTTCTTTAACCTTCCTCTGAGACTGGGGGAAGCAAGGTGACTTGTCCATGGACACCCAGTAGTTTCTATGGCTGAGTAGGGGATTTGAACCCGTCTCCAAAGTTCATGTAACAATGCACCACACACAGCCACACTGTTGCCACCTGTAGGGCCAAAATGATTGAAGCCTCTCATTTTAAGCAATGTCATTTTAAGATTAGGTAGACCTAGGCTCACCTGCACTGAAAAACAATGGTTAATTTGACATCATTTTAACTGCATGACTCCATGCCATGGAAATCCTGAGATCTGTATTTTGTTGTGGCACCAGAGCGCTCTGTAGAGAAGGCTAATATTGCACAAAACTACTAATGCCAGAATGCTAAAGCACTGAGCCATGACAACGGAAGGAGTGTTAAACTGCCTTAGTTCTGCAGTGTGGATGCAACCCTAGATAAAATCCCCACTCAGACCTGAAGTTCTTCCATGTTAAGCTGTATCCCAGGTGTGTTTGTGCGTATATGGGTGCCCTCATGTTGTTTCCTGTGATTTAGGTGGGAACCCATGAAGTCAGGGGTGTTTGGTGTGTCGTAGCGCAAGTGCGCGTGCGTGTCCAGATGAGTTTTGCCATGGAAAAATGACCACCTGAAATAGCATTGAAGGTCAGACAGGACACAGTTGCCTTTATGGTATTTACACACACACACACCCAGGTGGTAGGATGTGAAAATAAAATGGAAAACAGCGCTACACTGAGGGCTTTGAAAGAAATTCTGGGAAATAAATATGGGAGAAACACGCCTTGTTTCAGCTTTTTGTTAGGTAAACACAATGTTGCAAATTTCTTTGTCAAAAAATAAAAACCACATGCAAATATTATTTTATTTCTCTTGTACTATATTTCAAGAGGAAAGGACTTGGCAAAATCCCTCTGCGTGTCCTTGCCTAAGAAAGCATCAACATTCAATGTCTTGAAAGCTATTTTCTTTTCTAGAAATTTAGGCAGCAAAGTAACAAGCTCAGAGATCCATTCTCTCTCTCTCTCTAGGCCTGCATTAGGAATGGCACTTTTTAACCTTACTGAAGTTCTTTCTAATGATGTTTCCATTTGTTCTGCTCTGAAAGGTGACAGGCATAATTCTTGCAAACAGACTAAAAAAAGCCCCCCACCAATAGTCTATGCCAAGTACAGAGAAGGCAATTTCTTAGTTTAGTCATATGGACAATGGTGGGGTACAAGTAGAGCCTACACAAAAAATTGGCATGTAGATTGTAGCTCCTAGGTCCATAAGTGGCGATCAAGTGATATAAGGACATAGTGTGCAAGACTCAGGAGCACTTTAGATGTCCTACATTCTTAGGGGGCCCCTAGAGCAATTTGATTCCCGTGTAACTGGCCATGGCTCGTTCTTTGTAATCCTGGGATCTGCAGTTTAGGGAGCGTGTGCGTGTGTGTGCGCGCGGCAACGTGGGTGCGAGGTGGTTTTGAAGCATGTACAATTACTAAGGAAAAAGAGTAGGTTCAAATTCCGACTTGGACAGGTGAACCTACTAGGTGATCTTCGGCAATTATACTCCTCTCAGCCTCAAGGAAACGCAAAGGTAGCCCCTCCCAAATTATGCAAGTAAACCTCTGTGAGGGTTGCCTGGGGATCCACCATAAATGGAGATGACTTAAAAGCAAACACTTCAAATAGAATCTGACAAGAGAGCTTAAGTATGTACAAAACCCCAGGACTCCATACAAGGGAATCAGCATTCAAAGGGAATGCATAGTGTTATAACTGTGCAGTATGAAGACCCCCTGTGCAATTAGAACTGGACAACCATGCTCCTTCCAGAGTGATTCTGTTATATTCTCCACAACTCACAGGTTTCCTTTTTCGCCACCTCCCAGTCAGGTAATCAAACCGTCTGTTTGCAGGAGTAGTCCTTGAGTGGAGAATATTGGAAAGCTATATTTCACTCTCTTTTTCCTTGAGCCCTGCAATTTTCTGTGTGTCAATGCTGTGAAGAAGTACAGTGTGGAAAATGAATCCCCCCCACCCCCACTCGCCTTAAAGTCTTCAACAGGCCAGCCAACAAGAACAAGATATTTATTGGCCTGTATGTTCCAGGGAGTGCTCATGGTGTATAGCACAATAGGAAATGCCAATAAATAATGGGGGCCGACTCTAAAGACGAGTGTAGAGAAGTCTGCAATACAATTTTTAGAAGATGGGTCATTACACCAAAATCAGAGATAAAAGCAATGTGGTGCGTCTCTGAGTGGCATACTGAAACTTCAATGTAGAGAAGAGGTTGGGGAAGGATTGTCGATACCAATTTTGAAGTAGAATGTTTATAAAGGCTCCACATAGACCAAGAGTGGAGGTTTTAGCTTGTGCAGAGGAGACAAGACGTGTTAGTAAGGAAAAGTTTTGTGGCACCTTAAACACACATACACATTAACTGACATGAGGCTTTCATAAACTCAGTACAGACTTCAATTGTTTTTATTTTGTTGTTGTTGTTTTTTAAAAAAAGCTTTCTCCTTTCCCTGCCCACTGCTTTAAACATCTATGTGTGAATGTATGTGTTTGAAGTGTGTATAGTCACCCCTGCGCCAGAAACATACACCAGTGTCCGCGTTAAGCAGGGGCAGGGGACGAGGCCTTCATGGCCCTCAGGTATAGCGGCTAAATAAGACAAGGCACACACAGAAAAAGGGATGGTCCTTGGAGGGGGGGGGGAATACTATGTTTTAAGCCGCGTCCAAATCTAAACCACAGCAGTGAGACTATAATGTTCCTTATCATATCTATGTGTGTCCTAAAACTGCATAGCCTTTAAAACATGGGAAAGTGCAGTGCCAGCCAAACCACAAATCCCATTTTAAAAAAGAGGGTATGATTGTTGAGCATATTCACACCCCAATCACACTAAATAACGTAAGTACGCAAAAAAGCCCTTCCCTGCCCAGGAATTCCCCATGCGCTACATTTCTTCCAAATGGTGTCACTATTTTAGAGAAAGAAAACAGAAGATTTACAGCATGTCGAGGAGGAAGTCGGCCCGCATGGAGTGCTCAGAGATTGGAAAATTGGCCCCAGCCCGCAGCAGTAAAGGCAAATTGCCCCTGACACTGGCAATTTCGTGGATGTTTGGGGAGGGCTTCAGTGAATATGGAAGTAAATTGATCAGGAGGGCAGGGTATCACGAGAATGTAGCTTCTATGCATGACCTATTAAAGACCTTAGGCCCCCTTTTGAGTCTCGTCTTCTTTGCTACGTGGGAGCAGAAGATATCTTCCTTGTCACAGTACAGTAATATGAAATCAGATTTTTGGCCTGAACATTTAAAGCACAAGTGAGCTTGGGAACATATAGGTGATCATCACTTCTTCCTTCTCTAGAAGTGTCTTTGCTTTCAGGATGTGTAGGACACTGAAATTAAGCCTGGTTTAAATAATTTGATGTCAGCTCTGGTGTGGTTGTGTGTGTTGTAGTTGCCTGTCAACTTACTGTCGACCTCATAATTTCACAGATTTCCTTAAGCAAAGAATACTCGAGGTGGTTTACCAGTTCCTTCCTCTGAAAATATAGCTGATACCAGCTGGTATCATTGGTGGTCCTCCCTACGAACTAGGTACTAGAACTAAGTCAGGGCACTCCGGCTTAGCTTTGAGATCAGACAGGATCTAGTGCCGTTTTAAGGTATAGACAGTTATTAATAGGACAGTCTAGTAAAATTGTCGTTATGTTGGTCGACCCGCAGGTGTGACTAGTGTTTACTAGAGTTTGACAAATATTGTATGCATTTCATCAACGTGCCCCTTGATCTGAATACCTGGTCGAGAAAAATACTACTGATGACAACTGACAGCCCGGAAATTCAAGAACACACACACACATTAGCATCTGAGAAAATATTTAATGTGCGATACAATTTTGTTCCTGGTGTAACATGACACTGTTTTTATTTCCCATAAGTCAAATAATGAAGCAAATGGCAGTAAAAAGGACAGGTTTTCAAGTTAGGCAAGTATGATTGGCTTTCACATTCAAATCAATGAAACTCTTGTACAAATTTGTAAGTGACAGTAGTTTTCTCTCCACCTTCTTCTAGTTGATACTTCAGGTCAAATTCAGATCCATGAAGATAGTGCATTTTAACTTTCTGATCTGAACAGACTCCATTGTTTGTATACCAGTTCCCATATTACATTGTACAGAGAAAGAGATGTGAAAGACACACACATACACACATTCTGCTTGAAATGTAGTCACTAATTTCTGACATGTAAATTTTCTTCCTGTGCTTAAGAAAGAAAAGAAGTGTGAGGATGAATGGCATTAAACATTCATGCGAGGCTTCTTTATACTGAGCATGTTCATGGCATCCTAGTAAGCCAGAGCTGTACTTATGTGGTTTGAGTTTTAAGCTATACATTACAGATATATACCAAACAAAGATGTCCTTATCCTTTTCTGGTTTGTTTCGGGTTATTAATTTGCTGCTCCGCTGGCATTTCCCTATGTCGAATAGGGAAGCTGGGAAGAAAGCGAGAGATAACAACAGTTTTGTGTTTGTGACCATCACAAAAATACAATGGCTTAAATAAGACAAGAGTTCATAGCAATAAGCATAATCATGATAGGTTGCGAGGAAGCAATTTGTGACTGGGCCAACAAACCATGGCTGGTTTTTATCTAAGGGGCTTGGCACAGCACAAGTCTGAGTTCATCAAACCATACAACATGGGCTTGATGTGTGGAACACTAGATGAAGTTCCTCTGGATAGTTCACTAAATAGAGTTTAAACCCAGAAAATACAAAAAGTGAAATAAAATCTAAAAACAAAAACATCTCAGATCAAAACAATGGGTACTGGCAATTGCGCAACCACCTGCACAAAAATCAACAATAGGCAAAACATTTTGTAAAAAAAACATGCAAGGTATACTAAGACAGGGGGGGAGCTGAGAGGATAAGCAGCCGTCACTTCATGCCAACATAACAGTCTGGGAATAGGGTGTCACCACAGAAAAGTCCCTGTTCAACTACTTATGCCATCTCTCCAGAGGGACAAATGGAATAAGCTTCAGAACATGGCCTGAAGTGGTCCAGCTAAATATATTCATCAGGATAAGTTTTTGTCAGGTTAACACCGACCAAGCCTTGTATAGTTTAAGCGTTAAAGTCCCTTGGAGTTCAGCCTAGGCAATAAAGTGGGAGTGGCAAGTGGCGATGACTGCTTTTATTTATTATGCATTCATTCCATTAGATGCCAGCTTTCCCCAGATTGGGAACAAGAGGGGATGAACAAAAAGAATCAGCTAAAGCCTAACAATAAAATATGCTTGTATTGTTTGGCTCAGTGTGTAGCAATCTTGCCCATCCTATTTTGGAATTAATTTACATTTCTGGATCATTTTGAAATGGCAGCCCCATGTTAGATTAATTGTTGCGCTACATGATGTGTTTATCAGAGCAGGGGTAAGTACAGATATACGGAGTTAACAAAGTAGATGTACTCCTGGGCTTACGTCTTTAACAGAAACTTTGACACCAAAGTAGAAATAACACGGAAGGAATTCGAATGGGGTCCTAAACCACAAAAAAGAGCAGCTCAGAATGTTGAAACAAACATTGTATTCAAAACTACATTTAAAAATTCCCAAATGAAAGAAAATAACCAGTCAGGTTAAGGCTTGCATAACTCAAAACATTTTGAATCTCCAAGAGACAAGTCCAAAGCTTCTTCCAAAATGCATCTGTAGATGTTTTTTCTTTCAGATCCTCCACTTTTCTTATTATTCTATTTTGGTGCTCAGATTTATAGATCTATGCTTTTTCCAACAAGCATGGGTAGCGGGTAAGGCAGGCCCATGCTTGGCCCCTTTTCTGTTGTTGTGTTGTTTGTTGCGGTTGTTGTTTTAGTATTATTATTATTATTATTAGCATTGAAGCAAGCCAATTTGACTTTGCCTGTTGTACTTAAGCCTTTCTTTAGCCCTCCCTACCCTCCTCCCAATGTTAATGCAGCAGCACAAAACAACAACAATCACACAACCAAAAACTTTCTAGCTAACAGAAGACAATGAGGTTGAACAGTCTTCCATAAAAGACTTTGTAAAAATGAGCTTCTTTGTCAGAGGCTTTGTTACCAAAGCATGCCTGTCAGCAAGTCTGGCTCTATCCAAGAGGGTCAGAAGTGGCATATGCAGCCTGACAAAAGGCATTCTGACCCACAGGGACTCTTGTGCTACCAGCAAACAGGTCTGAATCCTGAATAGCCCTAAATTTAAAAACCTGATTCTTTAGGAACGTCGCAGCCCTCGCCAACAAAGTTGAAACCTACTCAGATGAGCAGTTTCAAGCATCTCAACAGCAGCACCTCTGTTTTTTACCAGATGAGTCCACAGTTTGATTGGTACAATATGACCTTCGCCAACGGCATAGTTTTTTCGCTCAAGGATCCAACAGAGATTCCAGAGTCGCCTTCCTTGAGATCCTTTGGGTGGGATGGGGGAGATTGAATCTGGACTTTATAACATGCCAAAGGGGGGGGGGGGGGGAAGGAGAATCCAATTGACTTTTTTCATGAAACCGACAACACCTTCTGAAATTAGTCAAATTAATGGAAACATGACATTGAGGAACTGAAAAATCATAATTACTTCTAATTTTTCAGATAATATATGAAATAATCTACAATGCCATAGGGTCTTGGAATGGCAAACCCACTGGGTTGACCCCTTGAGCAAGTCACACGTTCTCATCATCAGAGAATCAAATCTTGCAGGAAAGCCCATGAAAGGTTGCCATAAAGTGGAAATGAACGAAGGGAAAGGAATGAAGGCACACAACAGCAAGCGAGCAACCCATAGGTATTAAAAGCAGAAGGGCTTTCGGTACCCCCCCCTGCCCCCCCAAAAAAAATGTACCGAGAGGCAGAAATAACAGGGAAATAATAGGGAGGTGCCTACACCATAAAAAGAAGAGTTTCAACATGCGTCAGGCAATTTTTTTTTAACTGAACACTAACAAGAGGCACTGTGGAATGAAAAATCAGGTCAAGTAAGGTTTGTATATCTAAAAAAAGCATTGTTCCAAGTTTGTTATTATTTTAGTCCACCTTTTCCTAAATCTGAGAGTTCAAAGTACAGTCGAACCTCGGTTTTTATGGACTTAAGATCTGCAGTCGAATATTCACGGGGGGGGCCGTTAATTTCAATGGGATGCACTGCCATGGCCGTGCCCTACGCCGCTTGTGGGCACACACACCATTCAATCTATGGGGCTTGAATATCGGTGAGTCGCCGCGTTCACAGGGGGATCCAGAACAGATCCCCTGCGAAAATGGAGGAACAACTGTAATGTACAAAAGTTTAAAACAGATAAACCAAAAATTTCATCATACAAAAGGTATTATGCAGCCAAGATTTTTTCCCCTTCACCAATATCACTTCTCTCATGATTTCCATTTTGGTTCAATAGATCGTGCTTTTTAACATACTGAGTGTAGGTGGTGTGGCAAGTTGATATCTTGCCCCCTATTGTTACTGTTGACACATTCTCCTTTAAGGTATTTAAAGCGCTGTTTACCTTGTCTATAGATTCAGCTAGATAGACCACTGTTTTCAGTTTAGCACTTAAAGTTGTTTCTCCAACCATACTTCACCATCCTCCCAGTGCTGAAATAAGGCTTTAAAAAGAACCCCTTCCATAACCAAAAAACAGGAAATGGTGGGGCATGTCAAAGGAGCTCTTTATCAGACGCTTTGTTAACTGAGATATCCTGTAGTGTCCCGTGAGCATCACAGCCAACTCGCACGGAGTGGCATCCGGACTTAAAAGTCCCAATTTTGTTTCTGTTTTCCCCGTTGTTTGTGGTTGTGTTGTTGTTGTTGTTTGTTGTTTGTAGAATTCAAAGATATAATTGTGTTAGTCTGTAGATTCAGTACGTAGAGAGATCTTGTGCACTTTTGAGACGAACTGAAAGAAAGAAATGGGCAGCACGAGTTTGTTGTAGACGTTCACACTTGCTTCCACTGCCACCAACTGTATCTGAGGAAGTAGACTTAAGTCTAACGAAAGCCGTATGCTGCCAATTTACTTTCTTTCCAGTTTACTTGCAAGGGTGATTCAAGATCTCTCTACTTGCTGTTGTTGTGTGGCCTTCAAGTATTTCCCTTTACGGAAACCCTAAGGCAAATCTTAGCATAGGGGTTTCTTGCAATTTGTTAAAAAGGGGTTTGCTTTTGCCTCCTCTGAGGCGACAGTATTGATGTGCCCAAAGTCACCTGTGTATTCATAGCCAAGCGGGGATTTGAATCCTGTTCTCCAGTCCTACCCCAACACTCAACTACTACACGACAGAGGGCCCTGGGTTAAAATAAGCGACCTGAGATGCGGGAGAAAATCTCTCAGCATACTGGGGCTGGCAAAATATCTGTGATAAAACATGTATGGATCTCCCCAAATAAAAACGAGAAAGAAACAGGAACAAATCTTGGCTTTCTGGTCTTTTTAATCAGTCCCTGATGTACACACTGTCTCGCCATTTAGATTGTCCAACAGAGACCAAAGCAGGAATCAAATGGCCAACTACTTGGATATAAACTGAATTCTGAGTGAGCAGGCAATTGGATGGAAATTGTCAATAACAGACAAGCACACAGTGGAATGAGGAGCATATTTGTTTGTGTGTGCCCAGGTATCGGATTTATTCCCCTGCAAATCTGTTAAAAGCAGCTCGAGTTGCTGGACAGAGAAGACCTTTTTAGAGAGCCACATCAAAGGGTAATTGCTATCCACCACTCCGTCACTAGTTCTTACAGGAAATGCAAGCCGAGCAGGAACTTGGCACTGTAATAGATATTCATTAAGACTTCCATTAGGAAAACCCAGGTGGTGGATGGCTGTTTCTCAAAAGGAAAGAAGTGTGTCCAGAAAGTATAACGTGAATCCTAAAATGGGAATGGCAGCCCACGGTTTAAAGACATCACAGGGTGTCCTGAGCACTGGGTATCATTTTTTTAAACC
Organism: Sceloporus undulatus; assembly: GCF_019175285.1. Lineage (NCBI taxonomy): Eukaryota > Metazoa > Chordata > Lepidosauria > Squamata > Phrynosomatidae > Sceloporus > Sceloporus undulatus. Next base: position 150,797,280 of record NC_056526.1, read on the forward strand.
CAGAAGTGGACTTCCAGCTCTATCCTTTTTTTTAAAGCATTTTTTGACAGTCTGTGAGGCTCCTGGGGATTCGGGGGACCTTAAATTGCCCACTGGACTCCATCCCGACTTTAAGGTACCACAAAACTGGTGCTTTTTTTTGGCAAAGAACAACACAGTTATGACGCTCCAGAATCAATTGCAGCAGAAGGTGACAGCTTGGGGAGGCTGCTAATACTGAGGAGCCAGACATTGGTCCATTCAAACCACGAAGATCAAAATTGACTGGCAGCCAGCCTAAGGTTTCAGGTAAGGTCCTGGAGATGTCAGAAATTAGCCCCAGAACCTTCAGAATACAAAGCATGTGTTTCCCCTGGTGATGTCCCCCCAGGGAAAGCGGGGGGGGGGGGGGGGTTCTTGGGGTCCAGACCCCCACCTTCCATAGAAAAATGAATGTTGGGTGGGCTGCGCCGCCAACCCAAGCCCCATTATAATAGTGGCACTTAGTCGGGACCCCCCCGTCTAAAAATCCTACCTACGTCCCCGTCCACCCTCATGATAATGCTATTCTGTCTTTCCTCTTCTTCCTTTCCCTGTCATGCATCATGTTACAGGACTATAGCTCACCAATCAGTGCCACAATTCTGAAAAACCATGGACCAAATATAAAAGAGATTTCTCAGGGACCAACTATAAAGAACAGCAAGGTTAATATCTTTACAGTAACGATTAATACCAGAAAGATTGGCGCAGCAATTGCCAACACTTTGAATGAGTGAAAAATAAGGGAGCAAAGAAGGAGAAAATAAGGACAGTTTTAGCCTCTTTCAGTTCCATAAATCTGCATCAATCGATTTAAACCATCCTTGTGGAAAATACTCTCCCCCCCATCAAAAAAATAAATAAATCCAAAAGGCAAACTTGACCTTGCGATTTTATATAATGGACACCATTCATATGCCACTGTATAGTAATGTGACTTGAGCATCATGGTTTTGGAAGCCCATGGAGGGTCCTGGAACCAAACCAGCAACTGATATCAAAAGCCTACCGTAGTATTCATGAAATCAGTATGAATAACATAGGCAGCATTTATGGACTACTTACTTATAAATGACAAGAAAATTAATGGAACAAGCTTGTGTTATTCGTCTTTTTACAGCCTGATCTGTTCTTTCTCTACCACATAGCTTGCCCTCTCTGCAAAACATAAACATCACGAACCATCAAAACACTCCAATTGGAACTCATGACATCTGGCGGGTTCTAGAAAAGCATTGCATGACCTTTCTTCCTCTCATATTAGGAGCTTACCAGGAAGGAAGGCATACAATCTTCAGCAGATGATTCTTTCCCACCTATCCACTATTAAATTGAGAGCTCCTTTATGTCTTTGACATGTGAGTATCAAACTATGTGTGGTGCGCTAGGAACTGCTACAGAAGTTCTTCTAACGGCTAAAACGGTGTTGGAAGGTGTATAAGGTGAGAACCTACTTCCCGAACCTCATGCTTTCCAGATGTGTTATACTACAACGCTCAGCATCGCCAGCACAGAGGCCACCCCCTAACAGTGGTGTTAGCAATCAACATATCTGGAGTTTTTTCCGTGGGAGAAAGGCTGGTGTAGGTGCTAACATGTAATTCAGTTTATCGGTGTAATGTTATGACAAGTGCTGATTGTTAGCAATTAGAAACGAAGAGTGCTAGCCTGACAGAGTGTATTACTAGTTCGGGAAGGTGATTGCCTTTTCAAAGATTTGTTCAGGCATAACAATTTGAAACATTAGAGATTTAGGCCTCGACAGGAAAAGTAGAAAAATAACTACATAAGCTTTCAGGTGACTGTCATGACAGAAATCTGTCCGATTAAGAAGGCGTGTTTTAATGTTGGATTTGCAAGAGACCAGTAAAGGAGAGGCTTTTGAATAAGACCATCAGAAGCATCATAAGCTACTCCGACGAAAGCACATACCTGAAATGTGTTTGCAGTGACAGGACCAGGCTGGAGTGGGGTAGTGACAGGAAACAAATACGTCAGCATTTAAACCATTTTTGAATATGAGTTAATTTGTTTGCTTTTCTCTGTTCAAAAAGGGGAAATAAGCATAAACCTAAACTAAGCAATGTGCCGCTAATATAGGATGGTTCCAAAGCAGTTATGAACTGTCATCAAACATTTGAAACTGGTATAGGCGGTTACAAACGGCCCTCAAGGGGCCGTTTTCCGCGCCGCCGCCATTCGCTGCGCAGGGAAGCCCCAGCTGTCAGACCACGAGGCTTCCCTGCGCAGCAAAAAAGGAGCGGCGAATAGCCGCTCCTTTTTGAACGCGGAAGTGGCGCCGCGAGGGGTGGAGGGCGCCCTCGCGATGTCACTTCCGCCGCGACACTCTGGACGCACAGCGTCCAGTACGTCACTGGGGCGCCATGTGGATGGGCACCGCAAAAAAGTACGCGCTCCGTGCGTACTGGAGGGAAGGGCCGTCAGGAAGTTAAGAACCTTCCTAACCCTAATACTTCCTCCAACCCTAGTACGCGCGGAGCGCGTACTTTATGGCAGTTTTTTTTGTAACCCGCCAGTGTCCCACCATGTCCATAACGGAGAAGTGGGATAGCAAACAGCCGCAGACGTGAGTTGCGCAAAATATTCCTTCACATACAAATCCACTAACTAGGGAATAAACCAATGAACTTCAGTAAATATTTTTTTAATATCCGGCTTGTTGCTGTAAAATAAAATTCTCCAAGGTAGGTCATATCAAGTTAAGAACAAACTACACTTGGGATCTATTGGAGACTAGTGTTTTGAAAACATTAAATAAAA
>NC_056526.1:150800106-150803836 GCF_019175285.1 Sceloporus undulatus
ACTCTCAGTCTGACTATGAACATTCCCACACTGGCTTCAATATGTACCCTATTAAGGTAAAATAAATATGTAAGTCATGCTTCATACTGTGTGAAGTGTGTCAGATGTGTATGGCACAGGGCCTTTTCTGACATGGCACCCTTCTTTTGGAGTTGCCAGCCTAGGGCTGCCTGCCTGTTCCAACACTATTTAATTTAAATAGAAACATATAAACATTTAAATTAATCAGTCAATGAAAGGAAAATTTGGACTGCTAGCTAACAGAAAAGAAGCATGCACACCTAATTCTGAGTCAATCTAGCTAACACAAATACCACTGCAGATCCCTCCAATTCTTCACAGAGTGAAGAAAATGTGTCACAGGAGCATTTTGATTTATAGGAAAGTTCTTGTGGATTCAGTAACAATTACTCCCTAGTCTATGATTAGGATTGCAGCCTTCACACAACAAAACTCTCTCTTCCATTGTAGTCAAGGTCTGAATGCAATGTTATCATGGTGCATTTAATGCATTAACTTAGAAATACACAGTTCCTCAGTTGTTTCATTCTAGCAGCCCTTAATAGCTCTGCATGGAAACATCCACTATTTTCTGGGGGAAATATTCAGCCTCTTAATGTTCTATTTTTAAAAAACAAAAAGTTCAGATTTGTTTTTAGATGCTACCTACTGGCCTTTGTTTGAATCATTCACATTTTGCAGTAATTTCAGTGACCAAGAAATATGACTGGAAAAGGTGAGTAAGCTACAACTGTTTTTGGTTGCTAAAGACCTGTACAGAACTATGTACTTATCCAGTTTTTAGTAGATTAACATTTCCTCCTTACAGCTCAGTTGTTAAATGTCTACTCAAGTCTCACACTGAGATCAGTACATGTAAATGATCAGTAGATCAATTTAAATATAGAAGATAAATTTAAATATAGAATCGTATCTTTAATTATTTTTAATTTTTGGTTTCAACAGTGGATAGTAGTTTACAACTTGCCTCATATTCTGTGGGCTAAATCCAAATGTAAGTCTCAGTTAGTGTAGAACCCATAAAATCAATATGAAGTTGATGTCAAATGCTTAGGTAAATCCCATGATTCATGAGGTCTGCTGGAATTAACAACAGGGTTGGTAGTATGTATATTATCAGTAATAATTATTGAGAAGTTAGGAATCAGTTTAATTTCTTCTTTGCCCTGATTTAGACTGTAAGGGTCTTGCAGCACTGATCTCCTTGCCTTATGTATCTCTGTGGCTACTGCCACACTGTGGAAATAAAGCACTTTGATGCCTTTTAACTGCTTTGACCCAATGCTATGGAATTCTGGGATTTATAGTTTTGTGAGATCTTTTGCCTTCCCTGTCAGGGAGCCCTGCTGCTCCACTAAACTACATTCCACAGCATTGAGCAACGGGAATTAAAGTGGTGTGAAACTGCTTTATTTCTGCAGTGTGGCAGCAGCTTGTGTGTGAGCATACACGCATACATGCGTTATGAGGTAATAAAGTGCATGAGGCCAGTCGCTCACTTAGATTAGCCCTCAGAAGGTTGTTGTGAGGAGAGTATTGAAAGAGATTGACTGGTTTGCTACCTGAAATTCCTGGAAGGGAAGATGAGATTAAAATGTAATCCAGTGTGATGTAATGGTTTGAGTGTTGGACTATAACTCTGACTCTGCCATGAAGCCCACTGGGTGAGTTTGGGCAAGTCGCATGCTCTCAGCCTCAGGGGAAGGCAATGGCAAACTGAGCAAATCTTGCCAAGAAAACCCCATCATAGGTTTGTTTTAGGGTTGCCATAAATTGGAAATGACTTGAAGGCACACAACAACATTGGAGTTTATCACACGGAGGGAAATTGCTTAAATCCAGTGCAGAAATGGGATTTAAAAGTCTGAAGGAAAAAAACCCTTGTAAAAGCAAGTTGTTTTTCAGACGTGTTTGTGTAAAGAAGAAATAATGCGCCATTAATCCAAATGGAAAGTCGCCAAAACCCACTCCTTCTTACTTTCAGAAGTTCCCAAAGGTAAAAAGGAGCTGGTTTTGGTGACTTTCCCTTCAGGTTATTTTCGTGTTATTTCTCTTTCACCCAAACGTCATCTGAAAAACAACCTGTGTTTGTGGTTTCTTCTACTTTCTGTTTGGGTTAGCCCCAAATGTCATGTGAAAATCTTTCACTTTAAATCTAGTTTCTGCCTCCGTGTGATAAACTCCATTGATTGAATAAGAGGATGGGGATGATGTGTGTGTGTGCACTCTGGAGCAATTCCAAATGGACTGACAAAACCTCACCATAGGCAGAATCACAACAGTTGAATTACAAAAAGCAACACTCCTTCAAACATGCCACATGATCCAAGAATATCTGGTTCTTGGACAGAAGAGCCCAAATCACTGGTGGCCCAAATGCCCAGTCAGTAACATCTGGCGGCTATGAAACCAAAGAGGAGAGAATAATAATAGTTGTTGTGATTGTATTATTATATTTTACCTTGTGTTTTCTTTGAGCCAACTTTTGACTAAGTCTGGGGGTGGGAGGGAAGCCAATCGCAGTCATAACTATTCTGCTTTGAGTCCCAATTTTGGGCTAAAAGTTAGATACACCTACTTCTGTTGCTACTACTACGAATAACAATACACTTGTCCCTCCACATTTGTGGCTTTGATTTTTGCGGCTTTGGTTATTCACAGATTAATATGTTCTCTCTAGAAATATCTAGGTCCTCTACCACAACTCTATGGTCAACTTTAACCAAAAGCCGCATGGAATGACCTAGAGATTCCCAGAGAGCATTCCACTAGACATTTGTAGCTCTTCCAACACAATTCTCTGGTCAATGTTTGGCAGATGTTGACCACAGAGTTGCACTGGAGGACCTACCCTGTTTCCCCAAAAATAAGACATACCCATAAAATAAACCATGGCAGGATTTGTGCAATATAAGCCATGCCCCCAAAATAAGATACAGTGATAGGCCCGGCGTGGAGTGGAAGGGAGTGGAAAGACTGGGGCCAGTGGTTCTAAAGGAAATGGAGTTGCAAGAAACTCAGGATGGCACTCCGGGTTTGGAGAGTTATGATGATGTTCCAGAAGAAGATGACTTAACTGTATTTAAGTATAGATAGTTGTACCATACTTGATAAAAATAAGACATCCCCTGAAGATAAGCCATAGTGTGTCTTCTTGAGGAAAAATAAATATAAGACAGTGCCTTATTTTTGGGGAAACACAGTAGAGAGGTGTCCTCTCAGGTAAAAAGACAGTGTTTTTGTTATTTGCAGTTTTCCCACATTCACAGGGGGCCTGTGCTTCTATCCCCAGCGAATGTGGAGAGACGGGTGTACTGTTCCCAAGTGCAGGGCTGCTGTGTAATAGCTTCTGGGACAACAACAATGGGGTGTTTTGAGAAAAGCAGGGGCAGTGGAAACGGGTGTGTATGTGTGTGTGAGAGAGAGAGAAACTGACACACTTTACCACACTTTATCTCAGAAAAGGAGGCTCCTATCTTTCAAGTTCTACAACCCCAAGAGGCAACAGTGTGGGTCAGTGTGAGGAGAAACATGTCTGGATGAAGGAAGAAACCGAACAGGAGCCACGCACAGAGCACAAGTGCGTCCATATTGAGGAACTAATCCGTGTTGAGTCCACTTTCAGTGCCCTGGCTCAAGGCTAGGGAATTCTGGGAAGGGTAGTTTGTTGGGGCACCAAAGGTGAGGATGTCTTCCAAAGGTGCCCCAA
>NC_056526.1:150803936-150809625 GCF_019175285.1 Sceloporus undulatus
CCCCCGTGCCACCTGAGGCTGATTTGCTAATTGCCTCTCTGCAATCCTGGATTTACGCCTGCAAGCACTCCCAGCTCTTCTTTACTGCCTTAAAGGATGGCACGTCCAGGCATGATTCCTCCCCAGAGTCACTGCTAGGCTGTTGCACCACAAGAGGAATCCCACCAGCACTAGGACCTGGCTGAGCCTCCTCCTCTGAGGCTGGGAGATTGCAGCTGGGACCTGGCAAAGCAGGATTAGCACCTGGTGCAGCCTCCATTTCTCCTTGCACTAGAGGAGCTGCATCCTCCAATTCCTGCTCTTGGCTGGCCATGACACTAACAGGGTCACACTTCCTGTCTGTGCCCAGATGGAGGTCATCGATTAAGACGGTCATGGCCGTCTCCACTCCCGTCCTAAAGCCAGTTTGAAATGGGTCCAGATACAGTGGTACCCCGGGTTACGAAATTAATTCGTTCCGCGGTTAATTTCGTAACCCGAAATACCTTCGTAAGCCGAATTCCCATAGGCGCTAATGGAAAAATAGCTCTCTGCTGCCCTCCGGTGGCGGAAAATAGCGCCGCGGTTTTTTCGTAACCCGAAGAAACCTTCGTAAGCCGAAGCAATAAATCCCTATGGGATTTTTTCGTATCCCGAAAAATTCGTAACCCGGCGCATTCGTATCCCGGGGTACCACTGTAATTGGTTTCATCCAAGACAGCCTGGAGTTGGAAGGCGACTGCTCTCTTGATTGCTTGATTAAATACATTCAATGTGGAGTGTAAAACAATGGGTTATCATGGGAGTAAACCTAAGTGACCTTTGGGCTTGCAGGCTTCATACATGAGCATCCCTTCAGCATAACCATCAGGAAGAAGCTGGAAGCTTTTGTTTCTGCATTAGACTAACAATGACTTAGCATTATGTTAGAACCAAGACAACCTGTTAATTATGGTTTGTTGGAGCTATTTATTATTTAATCATTGCTTAGGGTTCAAATCTGATGCTAAATTTTGGTTAACTGAAAGCAGACACTTCCAGTAGTTCTGCCTCTACAGCTGTCCCAGGGGATGACTTGTTCTCATAAAGACAAACCATTGTTTATTGTTGTGAGCAGATGTGGTCTATATGTTTATTCCCCATTGGCACTCAGAGCTCTTAATTCCTTTTATTCTAGATAACAGAATAGGTGGCGAAGCACTAAAGTGAATATCTTGCTTCTTCTTCGTGGTCTCTGCGAATCATACAAATGGGTTTCACTGTGCCTGCGCAGTGCTGTTCGGAAACTTCTGGAATCACTGGGCAAAGTTTACTTTGCAACATATAGAAACTTTTTGGCGGTAACTCCACCCCTGTATTCCTGCTCTTTTCCCCAGTTCCTTTTTTTCCGCTGCGCTAGCTGCTTCAGGGAACTTTCACTTGCTTTGCTTGCTTGGAATCACTTTCGCTTTTTGACCTCGGATCGTCTCTTGACCATTCGCTTTCTCCCGCCCCTGGTAACTCGGACTCTTGGCTCGTTTGACCTCGGTTTTTTTGGATTCTCCTCTTGGCTTCGTCGACTTCGGAAGGATGCCAGCACCCTTCAAGAAGTGTGATGTCTGCGGGGGCAAGGTCCCCGTCCAGGACCCCCACTCCTCCTGTCTCCTGTGTCTCGGCAAGGACCATGATACAAAGGCTTGCTCGCTCTGCAAGTCCCTTTCATCTCAAGCCCGCAAGAACCGTGAGTCCCGGCTGACTTCGGCCATCGTCCTGGGAAAGGTTCAAGAGGGAGGGCCCCGTCCATCTTCGGCCCCATCGGCTGCGCCGCCTGCCTCTTCTTCTCGGGCCAGCGTGTCCAGTGTGGTATCTGCCCCGCCACGGGCTGGATCCTCTACCACCACCGATGTGGCCAGTGGTCCCCATGCACCCAGTGCCACCAACAAACCCTCCAAGCGCCCCCATAAGTCGTCGGGGACTGAGGGTTCCGAGCCCAAGTCGAGGTCCGGGAGGAAGCCATCCCCGGAGGGCTCGCGCGCGAAGGATCGCGCAGGGATGGAGGTTCCATTGGTGCCGACCCCGTCCTCCAAGGCGTTGTCGAAGGCATCTCGGCACGCCTCTGACCTGCCCGAGACGGGGGCATCTTCTTCTGCGAGGGCTGCTTCGGTCGAGAAGGCCAAGACTCCCAAGCCACAGGCCGTTGTCCTACTAGATCTGCCGGACAACCCCTTCTTCTCTCCCGAGGACCGGGCGGAGACACCACAATCTTCGAAGAAGAGGCACCACAAGGAGACGGCTGAGGGCTCTGTGCCCAAGAAGCCTAAGTCCAGCAAGGACCGCGCCGGATCTCAGGCCTCCTCCAAGGCAAAGGAGTCTACCTCTCACAAACAGCGCTCCCCTTCGAAGAAGGCCTCGGCACCAGCCTGCCCGCGCTCTGATGGCTCCCCCACCGTGCAGACGACCTCGACACGCCACTGTCGTTGATGGTCGACTTCGTCCAGACCGCCACGGAAGTACTTGACTTCCCTTGGAGGACTTCCCCTCCCCCTTCGGTCCACTCGGATGTAGATGACTTGATGGACCAGGACACCGACATGTTTTTTTGATGCCGAGTCGGGCAGATACTACATGTCAGTACCAAGGGAGACCGCCTTCAGGGAGTTTACCAGGCTGAATCTCCGCCCGGTCGTTCCTCCAGGTGACAAGCCTCTATCCCCGCGTGCGACGACTTCAGCTTCAACATCTGCACCGCGTCGCTCCTCGACAGGTCCATCAGCGTTTCAGTTCCCGGCGCGCCCAGCGGCTCGGGTGAGAGCCCCGGAGATCCCGCTCACTTCGGGCACCGATTCCGAAGACGAGCCTTTGCTACCGTCCGGAGAACCGTCAGACGATGACGATACCTCCGTCCAGGCGTCCCCGCAGCAGATTCATCACCCGGATCCATCTTCCCCAACTGACGATGTACGCTCATTTAATGAGCACATCATTAAGATGTCCAGGGCTCTGGGCATTGATCTTTCCTACCCAGAGGAAGAGGCTCGGGATCCTGTAGAGCATTGGGTGCATGGCCGGGTGCCCACGCCGCCCTCCATTCCACTGCTGCCGTCCTTCGATTCCATCGTCCGGAGGTCATGGGATACGCCGACGTCCCTCGTCGGCTCCTCTAGGAAGATCGAGGCTCTCTACCGGATCTCCCCATCGAGTTGCTCTTGGTTGACCGACCACTCCAGGCAGAACTCAGCGATTGTTGAAGGGGCCCAACAGACCTTCGTCCCAAAGCAGGCGACTTCCCCAGCCGATCGGGAGGCTAAAAAGATTGATGGTCTAGCCAGGAAGGCCTACTCGGCATCAGCCCCCGTCGTCAAAGCCATCAATTACACCGCCTGCATGGGGGCCTATGTCCAGACATTGATGGAGGGCATCTCGCCACTCGTCCCGGACGTCCCGGACGAGGTCCAGCGACGCTTGGTGGAGATCCGGGATGAAGCCCATTCGGTCGAGAGTTGGCTTATCACCGCCTCCAGAAATGTGGCCGACTGCGCAGGACAGGCGATGTCAGCTTCGTTGGCTCTATGCCAACATGCGTGGCTGAGGGGGTCAGACCTCAATGCCAGCGTCAAGTCGACTATTGAGGACATGCCCCTGGACAGTACCGGCCTCTTCCATGCTGACACCGACGAGCGCCTGAACCGCAAGTTCAGGATGAAGGCGGCAGTGAGGAAGCATGGGATGTCCTCTTCTTCCATCCAGCCATTCCGGAAGAGGCAGCGCCAGTGGCAGCCCCAAGGTCAGTCACAAGGTACCTTCCAGCAGGACCGACAGCTCCAACAGCAGATCCCACAGAGGTGCCGGTACCCCTCTCAGTCCTCTTCCTCCTCTGGCTGCCACAACTTTCCGTCTCAGTACCGAAAAGTCTCGCCAACAGGACACTGACCAGGGGAAGAAGAGAGCCTGAAGGGTTGCAGCACGCTACATCTCTCCTTCCCTTTTCTTCTTGAACATTTTGAGGCCCTTTGCTACCACCTGGGCCTCTATAACAACTGACTCGTGGGTCTTCAACATCGTCCGTAGGGGTTATGCCCTCGAGTTCCAAGAGCTCCCCCCATCCGGAGCCTTCATGTCCACTCACCCCTTGGACACCCTTCTTGACGAAGTGCGCACCTTACTGGACAAGGGGGCAATCTCCCCTTTGTCACCCGAACAGTATTCCAGGGCCTTTTTCTCCAGGTACTTCACGGTACCGAAGGCAGATGGGGGCATCAGACCCATCTTGGACTTGAGAGAATTGAACCTTTTCCTTGAATACCGCCGGTTCCGGATGGTAACCTTGGCTTCTATTCTGCCTCTTCTCCACCAGGGCCTGTGGTTCGCGACGGTCGACTTGAAGGATGCTTACTTCCACATCGGAATTCGGGAGTTCCACAGGAGATTCCTCGCCTTCGCCGTCGGCTCCACCGCATACCACTACAACGTGCTCCCCTTTGGCCTTGCCATGGCTCCGAGGGTCTTCACAAAGTGCATGGCGCCAATGGTGGCGTACCTTCATCAGAAGGGCTACAGGGTCTTCCCTTACCTGGACGACTGGCTGTTTGTCGCCGACTCACAGCAGGACCTCCGAGACGCAATCTCATTCGCCTTGCACCTTTTGGACTCCCTCGGACTGGTCGTCAACGAGGAGAAGTCTCACTTCACCCCGACCAGACAGGCCAAGAGGCTACGCCTTTCTCCCTCCAGACCGTTTCCAGGCATTGGTAGCATCGCTGAGGCCTTGCATCTCTCACAGAAGGGTGAGGGCCAGGGAGGTCCAAGTCGCCCTGGGACACATGGCGTCAACGACTTTCGTGACACCGTGGGCAAGGCTTCGCCTCCGATCACTGCAGTCCTGGTTCCTCTCAGTCTTCTCTCCGATGGAGGACTCCCCCTCCAAGTGGCTCACGGTACCGAGACCGGTGGCTGCTTCGCTGAGATGGTGGCTGGACAGCCGCAACGTCTGCATCGGGTTGCCCTTCCATCAACCCCAGCCTCAATTGACTTTGACAACCGATGCTTCCCTGAAAGGCTGGGGCGCCCACCTGAGCAACCTGGTCGTCAAAGACAGGTGGTCGGCCCAGGACAAGCTTCTCCACATCAATGCCTTGGAGATGCTCGCAGTCGAAAAGGCTTTGATGGCGTTCGAATCCGCTGTCACAGGCAAGGTGGTCCTCCTGAGAATGGACAACACCACCGTGATGTATTACATCAACAAACAAGGCGACACCAGATCCAGGACTCTGCTCGAGATCACCCTTCGCATCTGGGACTGGTGCATCCAGAAACAGGTGCTCCTCCAGGTGATTCACCTTCCAGGAGAGGACAACAAGTTGGCGGACCTCCTAAGCAGATCCCCCTCCATCTGTCACGAGTGGAGGCTCCATCCGGAGACGGTCAGCGACCTGTTCGATCGGTGGGGAACCCCCCAAAGTCGATCTCTTCGCGACCATATGGAACAGCCACTGTCCCCAGTTCTGCTCCAGGAGGCAAATGGACGGATCCCTCGCAGATGCTTTCGCCTTCCCTTGGTCGGGAGAGCTGCTCTATGCCTTCACTCCCTTCCCTCTCGTCATCAGGGTGGTGTCCAAAATGACAATGGACTGCTCGGATGCGATCCTGATCATGACGTGGTGGCCAAGACAGCCCTGGTTCGCATCCCTTCTCCACCTCTCCAGGAGATGCTTCCTCCGCCTCGACTTCCGTC
>NC_056526.1:150809725-150811327 GCF_019175285.1 Sceloporus undulatus
CACAGGGGAAAAACCACATAAATGCATGGAATGTGGAAAGAGCTTTAGACAAAAAGGAGCTCTGACTAAGCACCAGATCCCCCTGCATCTGTCACGAGTGGAGGCTCCATCCGGAGACGGTCAGCGACCTGTTCGATCGGTGGGGAACCCCCCAAAGTCGATCTCTTCGCGACCATATGGAACAGCCACTGTCCCCAGTTCTGCTCCAGGAGGCAAATGGACGGATCCCTCGGAGACGCTTTCGCCTTCCCTTGGTCGGGAGAGCTGCTCTACGCCTTCACTCCCTTCCCTCTCGTCATCAGGGTGGTGTCCAAGATGACAATGGACCGCTCGGATGCGATCCTGATCACGCCGTGGTGGCCAAGACAGCCCTGGTTCGCATCCCTTCTCCACCTCTCCAGGAGATGCTTCCTCCGCCTCGACTTCCGTCTGGACCTGCTGTCAATCCAGGATGGCCGCATTCTGCACCCGGACATCGAGAGCCTGCCGCTGGTGGCCTGGAGAATCCGACCCTAGCCTCATTGCCGGATGCGGTGAGGACGGTGATCCTGGCTGCGCAGAAACCATCCACCCAGCGGTCCTATGCCCTGAAGTGGAGGAGGTTTAGCCTCTTCCTTGACCGAAAGGGCTTGTCTCCTGCTCAAGTTTCCACTCCAGTGGTGCTGGAGTTCTTCATAGGGCTCTTGTATGAGGGGTTGTGCCTCACATCCATCAAGTGCTACCTCTCTGCCATTTGCTCCAGGTACCAGTTTAAGGGTAGGGCGTCCTTCTTTAGGGACCCCTTGGTGAAGGGGTTCCTGAAAGGATGTGCCAACCTGCACCCTCCCGTGTCGGTACCGGCCCCGGCTTGGAGCTTGGAGACGGTGCTGTCCGCACTCCAATCCAAGCCCTTTGAACCGATGGCCACAGCGGACTTGAGACTATTGACTTGGAAAACCGCTTTTCTTGTGGCCATCACCTCTGCCCGCTGTGCGGGCAAACTCTGTGCCTTGCGGAGGGACCAACCCTTCCTGAGGTTTCACAAGGACAAGGTGGTCCTTCGGACAGACATTACTTTCTTGCCTAAAGTGGTGTCTGCCTTCCACATGTGTCAGGACATTGTGTTGCCGACCCTCGCTTCCAACCCGACCTCGGATGCGGAGCGAAGCCTGCACTCTCTTGATGTCAGGAGAGCACTGGCGTTTTACCAGGACAGAACTGCTGCCTCCAGTCGGTCCGAGAGACTTTTCCAATGCTACTTGGAACCGAAGAAGGGGTTGCCCGTGTCTGCGCAGAGGTTTTCCAAATGGGTGGCTGGTACCATCCACCTCTGCTATGAACTGTTGGGCAAACCTCTCCCTGGCAGGGTTCGGTCCCACTCCACAAGAGCGGTGTCAGCATCCTCTGCATTTCTGTCGGGCATTTCTTTGGAGGATGTCTGTAAGGCTGCTGTCTGGTCCCAGCCATTGACTTTTATAAAGCACTATAGGCTGGACACCAGAGCCATCCGAGACACAGCTTTCGGGAGGGCTGTGTTGGTTTCAGGGTTGCATTGATTGCAATACTGTTGGTTTGTGTTTTCAGTGTTTATGTACATAATGCCACTGTTTTACATTCTGTTGA
>NC_056526.1:150811427-150822121 GCF_019175285.1 Sceloporus undulatus
GGATGAACTATAAGTTATATGGATTTATCCTCCTCCTGCCATGATCTGTCATATAGCATGGGAATTACTTACCTGCCATTAAGCAGATTTAAGCAACTGCCTAGTGGCGGGTCCACACTTGGAATACTCTGGGCTGTCCCTGGCACCATCACAAATTTTCCCCATTTACCTGCACATTCCAAAGTGATGCTGAGTGCCTATTTACACAGTGGCCTATTGCGCTCCCTGCTGTAATCACCACTATTGCAGATCGTGCCTACTGAGGTTGAAAATGAGGTGCCCAGCATTGTTCACATGGCTGTATGCCTCATTGTGACCTCAGAGAGAGCAACTTGCATGGCAGCAGTAGCGCTGAGCCGCACAGTGGAATGCTATACACACACTATAAAAGGCAAGATATTTTAAACTTGTTTAAGGGAGGGATGGGTTGAATTCAGTGAAGAACTGGCCTTCTTACGGGAAGACAGTTTACACCCAATTTGGGTCTTTGGCCCTGCATCTTCTGGACAGGGTGACATGAGGGCCTGGGGAAAATGGTTTGAATGGCCCATGTCAACATGCCCTTAGTAAGGAATGACCATATTCTCATGGCCATTTCTACTAAGCCATGTGGCATTCCTCTCTCATGAAGGATAGAGCTAAGTAGCACAGTTCACATGTCCAGCTTCCCTTTCATGGAGTGAGCTGCAGCAATAGGAGTAAATTTACATTGTTCACACAGAGAGGCTGGGCTGGGCTGGGCTGGGGTGAGGATGGAGGGAGTTGTGACTCAGCTTTCAGTAAATACCTTCTTTGTGGCTGAGACACAGACCCATGCTACACAGTTGTTGCATCATGCTCTTTTTGTGACTCTTAAAAAATGATTCACAAACCTAATGAATCACAGAATTTGTGGCTGGGATCCAAGCAGCAAATGGTTCTTCTTGTCATCCTTTTGAAAGGCAGAACTTTGTTGCAGATCACAAATTGCACTGAGCTCCCCTCATGTTCAGAAAAGTGGTTCATTATGCACAAAACATCACAAAGTTACTATTTGGGTTATAGCTCCTAGATTCCTTAGCCAGAATGGTTGCTGTCTGTCCTGTCTATGGGATCCTGCATTTTGTAGTACAAAAAGTAAAGTTTCCAAGCTCTGGTCATGTGATATGGGTGGTAAGGCAGTGTTGTTCAAGAAAGCCATGGTTGTGGCATGTAGAAATAACTGCATTGATCTCTGGATCTTGGCCAATAGATTTCTTTTGATGTTTTATTTTGCTTGTAGCCAATACTAGTTCTTCTTATTTTTTTTTAAATTTACAATGGAATGTTAAATTTCAAAACATTCTTTATAGGTTTATACAACTCTTTCTACTGGTGTTTAATTTATTTTCTGAGCTCCTTTCTCTGGCCAGACATTCATTTTTTGATCACTAGATGTCACTCTCTGTACATGGAATGCAGATGCTGATGTGTGCAATGCTTCTAATGAGAAAAGAACTGTCTTTAGAGAGGGGTGGAAATGGTTACAACACCCCCCTACCCCACCCGAACATATTTTCAATTACTTCCCAAGAAGGCTGTTTTCTCCCCCTTCAATTTATGAGAGCTGCTGGTTTTTGCTTTCGTAAATTGAAACCCTTTGAAGGCTGTTGGGAAGAAAAATAACAAAGACAGGGAGCTTTCTTTTGTCCCAACCCCTTGGCAATCTTGAATAAGACAGGTGTATACTGCTGGATTTCAAAACATCAGTGCTGGTTATCTTCTTTTCCTGTCTGCAGTGTGCAGGTGGTGGGATTGATTGTATTTTAATCTTTTTTCTCTAGAGGCAGAGACCAAAACAAAGCTGCCTAACTGCGTGAAAAATATTGACACAATTTCCATCTCTTCTCTTGATTTTGATCTCCTCCTCCTACTCTCATGGTGAGGAATTTCTATGGATTGTTTAATTAAGGTGAGCATGTGCACTAAATGTAAAGCAGGAAGAATGTTGAGCCTAGGCTTCCCTTTGAGTTAGGAGAAATGTGAATAGAGGATCTTTTCAAAGGAAGCTCAGCCTGAGCTTTTGTTTTCACCTGGTTGTAGGCAAAGCAGTAAACATTTATTTCATGGCTCTAAGACATTTTAATTACTCTTATCAGAAATGATAGGCAGTTTTCGGTGACCTAAGCAGTACTTGAAACAAGACTATTGCTATCTTTTTGCTATCTTTACCTCTTCACTGATTTATTATTTCAAGTGGCCCATAAATTGCAGTAGTTGCATCCATCTTGTATGAAATTCCAGAATAGGTTGCTAGAGGTACTGCTCTCTCTTCAGGTTTGAAAGTTAACCAAATACAATGTGAATTAGTCCTGCCTTCATAACCCTCCTTTATTTCTACCAGACAAAAGCAGAATAAAGAGAGAAATTTGGTTCCTCCCTTGGGTTATTGCTTAACTGTGTTAAGAGGAAAACTGCTTTAAATGTAGATTAGGGGGTGACAAGGAATGCATATATTCATAATACTATCCAAAGTCTATGTTGTGGTGATGCCTTTCTTAGGCCAACAAAAAGGTACAAAAATTCATCATGCAGGCTTTTAAAGCCTGGGTGCTTCTTCCTCAGGCAAAGACACGGAAAAAACATGCAAGGAAGAAAGGAGACTATGGTCCAAAACACACTGCAGAAATAATCCAGTTTGAGGCCACTTTAACTGCCCTGACTCAGTTTTAAGGAATCCTGGAAATTGTAGTTTATTGTGGCATTAGAGCTCTTTGACAGAGACGGCTAAACATCTCACAAAACCAGAATTCCCTAGTACTGAGCCAGCACAGTTAAAGTGGTCTCAAACTGGATTATTTCTGCAGTGTGTTTTGGACTCATGGTTGCATCTGTGCTGCAGAAATAATGCAGTTTGACACTGCTTTAACTGCCAGGGCTCAATGCTGTAGAATACTGGGATTTGTAGTTTGTTGTGGTACCACAGCTCTCAGACAGAGAAGGCTAAATATCTCACAAAATGACAAATGTTAGAATTCTATAGCATTGAACCATGGCAGTTAAAGCAGTGTCAAACAGTATTATTTGTGCAATGTAGATGCAGTTTATGTTCGAATTACAGGTTCATGTGTTGCCTGAGGCTGAGGATTTGCTGAATTAGGGTCTATGCCAGGTTTGGATAGGAGGCCAATTTTCACTCTAACTAAGCCCATCACACCTGCCTATCCTTTTCCAAAAGCACTGTTGTGTTCAGCCATATTTTGGCCAAAATGGCAACCCAAAGTGATGCAGTTTCACATCCGGTTGTTCTTGAATATGGAGGCCCTGGGGTGGGGTGGGGGGTCAAGGATATGTGAAAGTTTGGTTTGACACAGCTATAGTGTGGTTTTTGGGGGTGAAAATTGTCTCAAAATCATGTCAGTTTGGGGGCTGGGACCATGGGATACTGTGTTTGTATTGGGGTGGGTGGGGTTCAATGGTTGCATGTGGCTTGCATTGTCTTGTCCTCTGATCAATGTAGACAGAAAAGTTAGACTAGATACATCTGTCATGATCATGAAGTTGACTAGGAACATTTTGCTTGTTTACTTAATTTATATCCTACCTTTCTCTTGAATGGGACTCAAGTTGGCTTAGAAATGAATTAAAACAAGGTGTATATGTGTGTGTATGTGCCTTTAAGTCATCTGTCAACTTACCAGGAGGCCAGTTTAGCTGGAATTAGTAAGACTTACTTAAAAAGGAAAAAATGCATAGGATCAGGCTATTGGTATAGATAGAAAAGACAAAGGTAAAGACAGAAAACCTGTACCTTCCACTAGAGGGCCTAGTAAATCCATGTACTTCTATGGTAGATTCCTTCTTCCAGGATTACTTTCCTGTTTTGTGCCTCAAGTAGTTCGGGACATATGGTGATCCTAGGGTGAACCTATCATGGGCTTTTCATGGTTAGATTTGTTCCTGGACAACTGTGTATGTATCTGTGCCTGCAAGTGGTCTGGTGATGTACAGTGACCTAATGAATTTCATAGGGTTTGCTTAGGCAGGGAATATTCAGAGGTAGTTTTGCCAGTTCCTTTCTCTGAAATTTAGCCTACAGCACCTGGTAATTTCCCATCCAAGTACTAGCCAAGGCTGACCCTACTTAGCTTACAAAATCAGATGGGATCTAGTGTCTTGGTTGCTGTGTGCTTCCAAGTCATTTTTTACTTATGGTGAACCCATCATATGGTTTTCTTTGCAGGTTTCCTCAGAGAGGATTTGCCTCTGAGGCTGAGAGAGTGTGACTTGCCCAAGGTCACTGAGTGGGTTTTTATGCTCAAGTGGGGAATTGAACCTTGCTCTCCAGAATTGCAGTCCAACACCCAAACCACTACACCACATTGGCTTTCTTCTGGTGCCTTTGGGGCCCCTAATCCAGATATTGTGATACAACCTCCAGTCCTAGATGTGACCACACTCTGCTCAAAGGACTGTGTATTCGCAGTCTGAGGATGCTCTTAGACCCGTCACTCCAGATAGCAAATCAGGTAAATGCGATGGTCAGGAGTGCTTGTTATCAGCTTTGGCTCATATGCTAGCTGTGTCCTTTCCTAGAAGTGAGGGACCTAGAAACTATGATGCACATGCTGTTAACCTCACTACTCAATTTTTGCAATGCACTCTTCATGGGGCTACCCTTGTGTCTAGCGCTCTTTCAGTCCTTATCCCGTCAATGAAGTGAAATAGTCCCATCACTTTGTTTTCATGGGAATTTCATTGCACATCATTGACGGGATAAGGACAGGAAGAGCGCAGTGTCATAGGAAGTCATGTGAGTCTTTCTGTAATCATGCAATAAGGATGGGAGCGTCCCAGTTCTCTCCCGTCCTCCCCCCCCCCCCCGTCTGATAACCTCCAATGTAGCCATGATCAGGAGTGTGCTAAATCAAAAGACATATTTATCCACAAGAGGGTGCAGGTGTTACATCTTATTGTGCAGGAAAGTTGAATTGCAAGGGAAAGAAGGCAATTCAAAGCTTTTAAAACAGGGTCTATTTGCTTGTGTTCAGAAAGTATTGATTCTTTTTAATGACAAACCAAGACAGCCTTAGGACAAAAATGTTAGATGTTTGAAAGTTAAAAGACCTATTTCTCTCCTGGAGACTAAATTTTGATAGAGTGCTATACCATTTATAGAGTGGTACCATTTAGGATTAAATTCTCCTCTGGGGCCTTCTCACCTTCAGTGGGTAAACATGAGTCCTAGCCAGCTGCTGTTTTCCCTTATGATACCCATAATAAAGGCTGAAACTATGAACATGTCCTTCATGGGAATAATTCTGTAATAGCAATGAAGCTCACCGCTGGTTGTTCATTCTGCTTTTCTGTTCCCTTATCTTGTTTATGAAACTGTATTATGTAAGCCAAAACTCATTTGTTGGCTATGAAGGGACATTATGTTTACTGTGCCCCTCGGGCTCTGTGGTATAATTTGTCCTCTCTGTTAAGGTGGGATCCCAAATGAATGAAATTTAGTTCTAATGCACTGAAGTGGGAATGGCAGGATGGAGGGAATATCACTTTATTTGTAATCAGTCCTTGTATGATGCTGGTGTGGGTGTATTTTGAGTTGTACAAATTGGTTTCATCTTCCTATTTCAACTGTTGGCTGACATTCATTCACTCATTCGTTCTTAGGTACATAATTTTTCTTTAACAGAACAAAGCCTTAACTTCTGTTTCTCAACATCTGATCAGGTTTCTAAGGAATATGTCAGAACAGGGCTGGACAGCTGTGGAAATGCAGAGGGCTGCATTATCCATTCAGGAAACCTTGGAGGACTGCTGCACCCCCTGGCCTCATCGACTCCCACAAAAAAGACCCCCTTTGACCCCCAAGTGTCCTCTCGGGGGACAGGGGGCATTTTCACTGTGTTTCAGGCCTTTCTGGACCACTTTAGATCCAGAAGAGGTCCGTTTTTAACAAGAAGAAATAAGTAGAAGCCACTTTCTGTTTCAAAAAAGGCCTTTCCTGGGCTCAAATTGTGCTGGAAGAGCTCCCATACCCCCAGAAGGCATTTTGAGGCAAAATTTTTGAAACACTTTGCTCACAATTTGTATAATATTTGACCACAAGGGGCTCAGTGGGTCTCCATATGTGGTAGGAATGCTCTTCACATTCTGTAGAGGGCTTTTGAGGGCATTGTGGAGCAAATATATAGTTTTTTGGGGAATTTTTTTAACCCATAAGAGATCCTGGGGGCCCCAAAAATGGCCCTAGGGGTATCGTCTGGTCATCAGGTCACACTTTGTCTACCTACTCTTATATTAGAACCTAAGTTAAAAAAGTTAAAGGTAGCCCCTTAACATGAATGTCTAGTCATAGCCGACTGTAGGGGGTGGTGCTCTTCTCCGTTATTAAACCAAAGAGCCAGCATTGCCTGAGGACTACTCTGGTGGTAATTTGGCCAATATGACTGCACTGTTACCTTCCCACCAAAGTGATACCTATTTATCTACTTGCATTTGCATGCTTTTGAACTGCCAGGTTTGCAGAAGTTGGGACTAGTGACAGGAGCTCACCTCATCCTGCAGCACTCGGGCCTCACACTGCCAATGTTCTGATTGTCAGAACTGGCATCTTAACCACTAAGCCACTGCATCCCATAAGTAGAACCTAAGTAGAGCTTGTTACAGTTCATTTTTGGAAAATAATTCCCATAATCCCACAGCCAGCATAAACGCCATTAATCTGAACCACAGAACATCCCTTAGATATTAGTGTTTCCCATGTTTTTGAAAACCTCAATACTTTAGTGCAGAATTGTGCAGAAAGCAGGGGAAGGTCTTCTGTTCAAAGTTGTCACTCTTCATGTGAAGAGAGCATTAGAACTGGAGAAGGAGAGGATGGATAGGATGAATGTACTTTCCTCTTTATATGTTGATTCAACACATTTTGTATATGAGTGAATTTGGCTAAAATATTTCTGGTGTGATTTTCACCAGCATTTAGATTAGAAAGGATAGAATATTTCATTTTAGAAGATACCCAAGAGAATTAACAATTAGCATACATTTTCACCTTATTTGTTATAGTGGCTGGACAAGCTAGTACAAAGTAGCTTATTTTGAGTGCTAATGATAACCATATCCAGACTAAAAGTTTCTCAAGTCTCTCAGGCATGCAAAAAAAGAGTGAAAACAATGGGAGGGAAAGGAGGTTTTCTACAACCACCACCGTCTTTCATTGCTTTGTTTGTGTGATATAGGATAGCCTGCAGAATTTGAGTTCTGGTTCATTGAGACTTTTCATGTAATAATAATAATAATAATAATAATAATAATAAGTTTTATTTATAAACCGCTTTTCCGCAGTGATCAAAGCGGTGTACAGGTAAAAATTGCAATGACAGAGTAGATAATACAGAATAAAAATTGCAATACATAAATAAAACTTCAATAAAAACATTACAGTTATACAAATTAAAACCATTACATCAAATCCAAGCTAGCTGAGTGCAGTCGATAGTACAGTATATATAGGGGGGAGTCGCATGATATCAAGAGATCCAGGGAGGTGGTGGAGTGGAGCTCATCGGGAAGGGTGTTCCAGATCCTAGGGGCCGAGATGGAAAAGGCCCTTTGCGAGGTTGACATATATCTCACCATCGGGATCCTCAGCAAATTCTTCCCGGCTGACCTGAGTGTGCGGGGCGGATTATATGGGGAGAGGCGGTCCTGCAAGTAACCTGGGCCCAAGCCATTTAGGGCTTTATAGGTTGTAACTAACACCTTGTATTGTGCCCGGAAGCGAACAGGCAGCCAATGGAGATCTTGCAAAACCGGTGTTATATGGTCAGCCCTGGAACATCCAGTGACCAACCTTGCTGCAATATTCTGCACTAGCTGAAGCTTCCGGGTTTGGTACAAGGGTTGCCCCATGTAGAGCGCATTACAGAAATCCAACCGAGAGGTTACCAGAGCATGTACCACTGTTTCAAGGTCCCCCCAGCCAAGATAGGGTCGCAGCAGGTGACCCTACCTTGTATAGAAGAGATTTTCAGAACCATTGCTTTGATAGTATAAACAGCAACAATAGATGGTGCAGAGATGGTACAATGTATGACAACACCTGTTACAGACCTGAATAAGTTTTGCTGACAATTAGAGTGACACCTGTTGCTTTGTTGTTGTGTGTCTTCAAGTCGTTTTCCATTGGGGCTTTTCCATTGAGAAAAAAAATCTTTCTGAGGCTGAGAGAGTGTGACTTGCCCAAGGTCACCAGTGGGTTTACATGACTGAGCCAGGATTCAAACCCTGTTCTCCAGAGACATTGTCCAATGCTCAAACCACTATGCCATACTGGCTTGTTGCTTCGGCTACCTGAATAGAAAAAATTAGCTGACATACATATACAACCATAAACAGTACTGTCTATTGTAACACATCTTTATTATTTTATAATAATAAAACAACCAAATCCTTTCTTCAAACAGACCTGGACAGATAAAGATTTAGGAAGTAAGTTGCCCTTTAGAAGTCAGGAGCTAATGAATGCCTTCTACTAACTTCACCTCTGGAGAATCCATTTGCAAATAACTCTCTCCGGGGATCACTTTATGCCACCACATTTTATAAGTATGCTGAACCTGACAGAATTATCCGCAAGCATCCAATTATTCCTGATAAGTGTACCTGAAGAGTGGCATGCATTGGGTCCTCTCTGTCATGCTGGCTGAAGAAGCAACTGACGTGACCTTTATACAAATGGCAAAAGGCAGTGGCAACTGCCAACTTTTAGCGGGAATGTTTTGCTAGAAAAAAAAAAGGGGAAAAAAAAGCAAGACCAAAGGAGGACTTTGCCCATTAGACTGAAGTCCCAAACCCTAATTGATGTAGGGGAGGAATAATAGAATCATAGAGTTGGAAGAGACCACAAGGGTCATCCAGTCCAATCCCCTTCCTTACAGTAACTCACAATCAAAGCACCCTCAACAGATGCCCATCCAGCTTCTGTGTAAAAATCTCCAAAGAAGGCTTGTGGTCTACTTAGACTCCTAGATCCCTTTCACATGTACTGTTGTTAAGCCAGATGTCCCCCATCCTATATCTATGCATTTCATTATTTTGCCTTAAGCGCAGTACCTTACATTTCTCCCTGTTGAAGTTCATTTTGTTAGTTTTGGCCCAGCTTTCTAATCTATTAAGGTCATTTTGAATTTTGATCCTCTCCTCCGGGGTATTAGCCGCTCCTCCTAACTTGGTGTCATCTGCAAATTTGATAAGCATGTCCTCTATTTTGTTATCCAAGGTGCTGATAAAGATGTTGAATAGCACTGGGCCCAGGACAGAACCCTGTGGCACCCCACTGGTTACGTCTCTCCAGGGTGAAGAGGTGCCATTGCTGAGCACCCTTTTGATTTGGCTGGTCAATCAATTACTAATCCACCTAATAGTTGCATTGTCTAGCCCACTTTTTATTAGCTTATTTGCAAGAATATCATGGGGGACCTTGTCAAAGGGGAGGAGCAAGGAACATCCAAATGCATTTTGCTCCCTGGGGAAGAATAAATGGCACCCTGTTCACCCTGTTCAACAATTGCAGAAAGTGGTTCTGTGTGGGGTTTAACACTCAGTGGGGTTCTACCACCATACCAAAGAACTAGTCTCTGGCATTCCCTGTGCCTGGTGTGTCTCTCAAGTAAAAAAGGAGTCTGACCAAGTTACACTTAATTACTTCTCTATAAACGCCTAATCAAAGGAGTCAGTGTAGTATAGTGGTTTGAGCATTGGACTATGACTGGAGACTAGGGTTTAAATTCCTGCTCAACCGAGGAAACCCATTGGGTGATCTTGGACAAGTCAACACTCTCAGCCACAGAAGAAGGCAAAGGCAGACCCCCTCTGAACAAATCCTGCCATGATAGGTTCACCTTAGGTCTCCATAATGACTAGAAAGCACACAGCAACAAAATATACAAGCTCCCTTTTCTTTAGTTTTTTGTGGGTTTTTTGGGCTATGTGGCCATGTTCTAGCAGAGTTTCTAATGTTTCGCCAGCATCTGTGGCTGGCATCTTCAGAGAATGCTTTGCCTGGAAAAATTGGGTGTATATATTTCTTTTCTTTTGAAGAGATCTTGGCCTTTCAGTTAAGTGGCAGTGGATTATCTTTGGAACAGGAATAATGAATTAGTGCTCATTAATTTTATCTTTTCAGTCAGGACCATAATAAAAAAACCTCTAGCCAGAAAAAACATGGTGAATGTCTTTCTTAGGCCTGGTACACACTGGCAGGGAAGCCCTGGCCTTCTTTGCTGCACAGCGTTGCTGCAGCAACCAAGCCACGCAGCACAGCTGTGCAGCCCTATGATGCTGCTTGTTCTAAAAGACTTGTGGGTGCTCAGATGCCCACACGTCATAGACATGCCCCTCATGAGGGTGGTGCCATGCAATAATGGCGCCACCTGCACGTATTAGGGCTCAGGAATGTGTGGCTGGTGCACGCTCCTGAGCCCTACTATCGTCGTCAGGACACCGCTTCCTGGCAGTGTGTACTGGGCCATACTTTCTAAAGCTCCATTTTTGGTTTGACTCTTTTGGTTTTTTTTAAAAGGTTTTTTTTTTTTGTACTTTAGCCACATTGGAGACCATTGGATGGGAAGGCAGGATACACATTTAACATTTAAGACCTTGTTTCAGTAAATTGTTTATCGAACCATTTCCTGTATTGCTATGTATTGTATATGTATTATCCT
>NC_056526.1:150822221-150825873 GCF_019175285.1 Sceloporus undulatus
TCTGCACACTATTAACTGAATTTGTATAACACGTATTTAATAAAAAGATATGAGAAAAGCAGCAGCTTGAGACAAACATGAACATAAAAATGTCCCCACCACCCAACCAGTCACTTATGTCTGTAGATTCAGGCAAATATCAACATATCATGCATGTGGACACATCATCATTTCCCTCAACCAAAGTAACTGTATATTTGCAGTTTCCTTTTCTGGGAGAAATCTGCATATGCTCACACCCCATTAAAAACAATGGTTCACAGGCTTGGGGTGGGTGCATGCCATTGCTTTAATTGGTATGCAGCTTCTGCATAAGCTGGAAGCTGCTTATAGTGCACCCACATATGGAACAGGCACACTGTACAAGTAATATGCTTTGGCCCTGCCCTTCAGCAATGATCTTGTGCCACAAGCTGTCTTTTAAAGTTTTAACACACTGTTCCCTTCTTTCCTCCATTGAAGACCCAAAAGATAGCAAGCACAGAAGAGCTCTACTTTCCTTTCCAAGCAACCAATTTGTTACTGTGGGTGTTCTGTTGGAAAATTTCTGCACTCTCTTTCCCCCTGACCAACAGACATCTCTCTCAAGATTTTCTACTGAACTGCATGTTTTTCATTTTCCTCCTCTCCCAATTTTCTTTGGAAAGATGGTGGGATAAAGATTTCTTTTTTACCTGAACTATTCACTAGCCAGATTAGAATATAGCCTTAATAGATTAACGCCATTAGTAAACTTTTGTTTACTTGTGTTTGTTGTTTTTTGAGTCAGTCTCAGTTCTTAAGAAAGCATAGTTAGACAAAGGCACATTTCTGCTACTCTATTGATTCAAAGCTAGACTCTAATAGGCTTGGCTTTGACATTTTTGATATTTAATATTTTTGTTTCCTTAACAAAAGCTGAAGCCTTAGGAAATTTAAATTACCCTATACCTTCAGGTTATTTCCAATTTATGGCAACCTTAAAGTGAACTTGTCTCGGGATTTTCTTGGCAAGCTTTGTTCAGAGGAGGTTTGCCTTTGCCTTCCTCTGAGGCTGAGAGAGTGTGACTTGCCCAAGGACATCCAGTGGGATTCTATGGCCCAGTAGGGATTCAAACTCCGGTCTCCCAGTATCCTAGTCCAACACTGAAACCACTACACCTAATGCAGGATCCATATTTAAGAAACATTTGAAGCAGAATATTGCTGTCAAGAGCGTTCATTACAAATGTAGGAATCTCTGGATTTCATAACTGTAATGCAATTAGCAACCAGGTAGCTTACTGTCAGAGCAACAGTTACTTTTAGAGCTAATTGTTATGACTTTGGTGATAGATGTACAATGCAACAATGTAGTTATAACATATTTAACAGTATAAACATACTGTATTTGTGGGAATATGAAATAATTCCCATGTAACTTTGCTATTAGTTTTTTGTAGGTTTTTCGGGCTATATGGCCAGGTTCTGGAAGAGTTTACTCCTGACGTTCACCTTAGGTTTCCATAATTGGAAAAATCCACAAAAAACTATGGATGCTAGCTGTTAAAGCTTTCGGTTTAACTTTTTTGTTGTTGTTGTGTGCCTTCAAGTTGTTTCTCACTTATGGTGACCCTAAGGCGATCTTATCATGGGGTTTTCTTGGCAAGTTTATTCAGAGATGGTTTGCCATTGCGATCCTTTGAGGCTGAGTGAGTGTGACTTGTTCAAGGTCACCTAGTGGCTTTACATGGCTGAGCCAGGATTCAAACCCTGTTCTCTGGAGTCATAATCCAATGCTCAAACCACGATGTCATGCTCCTGCTATGTGAGTAGAAAAAATTAGCTGACATATATACACAACCATATACAGTACTGTCTATTGTAACTCATCTTTATTATTTTTATGATGCAGAACAACCCAATCTTTTCTTCAAACAGATCTGGACAGATAAAGCTCATGCTCCCAACTTTTTATTTCAGTTGTTGCATCTGCACTGGAATAAGAATCCGGTTTGAGCCTGCTTTCACTGCCCTGGCTCAGTGCCAGGGAATCCTGGGAACTGTAGCTTACTGTGGCACCAGAACTCTGAGAGAGAAGGCTAAATGTCTCACAAAACTACAATTCCCAGAATTCCCTAGCACTGAGCCAGGGCAGTGAAAGCGGTCTCAATTGGGGTTATTTCTGCAATGTGTTTGGGACCTTAGGGGCTTGACAGACCGCCCCTTATAGCACCAGACTGGGTCCACGGCAACTGCACACCGCAGCTCCGATCCAGCTTTTCCGCAGCACAAAAAGTGGCTCCTTTCTGTGCTGTGGAAAGGGCACCAGCACTGCCAGCGCTGTGGCTTTCCAAAGCTCCTTTGGTGCTGGCATCATCTGGATGCAGTGCCAGAGGAGCACCGTGATGCCATCCGCCATGTGATGCAGCAGCGTGCAGCATCATGACAGCATGGGGGCAGAGTCGGGGCATGCATCATGCGGATGCCACACCCCCACTCTGCCCCCACACCGGTCTAGATGGCCGGTCTGTACACCCTCTGAGAGATGCAATTTAGGGAATCATTTAATCCAAAAGCCCCTCAAAAATTCAATTATTTCAACCAAATATATGAAAAGTGGGAAACATGAGAATCCCAAAGAAGAAGTTTTAAAAATAAATAAATAAATAAATAAATGTCAAAGCCTTCTGAATAGTACACAAAGCCTGTTTCCTCCATCACCATCATCAGTTAAAGCGGGCTCAAACCACATTCTTTCTCTGTTGCGGATGCAGCCTGAGAAAGGCGTTCTCAACAAAACCCTAGAGGAAGAAGTGACTCACACTCTCTCAGCCCCAGGGCCCACACTTTCCCTCCTCCCTTCCCAATGTTCTCTTAAGGGGCGTCCCCACCAGGATGTACTGAGCCAAATGACAGTACTTGCCCATAGGGAAACCATTCTTCTCCATGGAGAAACATTCCAGAACACTTGCCCATAGAGATACATTGGGAAATACTTGGTTACAGGGGCCTGTTACAGACTGCCAAAATAAAGCTGCTTCGGGTCACTTTGGAGGTATGCTATTTAAATGATGCATGGGTCTTAAGAGTCTGGAGGTCGCGCCAAATCCACACTCCATTCCTAAGCACTGGAGTGCAGCTTTGGTGCAGCTTCTGGATTCTTAGGGTGCATGCATCATTTAAACAGCATACCTCCAAAGAGACCCGAAGCAGCTTTATTTTGGCAGTCTGTAACAGGCCAGGGAAACATAGGAAACATCTCCCATGTTTCTCTATGGACAAGCATTCTCCTATGTATCTCTATGAGTGAGTAATTCCCAATGTTTCCCAATCAGGGCAAGCATTCTCCTATGTATCTCTATGGGCAAGTATTGTTTCCCTGTGGGCAAGTATTGTTTTCTTATGGGCAAGTAAAGTAAGCAGAAAAGCTCCTAACATGTAAAGACATACAACTGAGCATGAAAGTTAGAATCATACAAGCCATAGTATTCCCTATTACCATGTATGGATGAGGTGGACAGTTAAGAAAGCGGATAGGAAGAGAATTAATATGTTTGAGCTCTGGTGCTGGAAAAGAGCATTGAGGTTATCCTGAACAGCCAAGAAGTCAAACAAATGGGCCCTAGAGCAGATCAACCCAGAAATCTCCCTGGAAGCCAAGATGACAAAACTGAGGCTGTCATACTTTGGA
>NC_056526.1:150825973-150834074 GCF_019175285.1 Sceloporus undulatus
CAAATCTGAGGCACTTCCAGGCTGAATGGGGTCTTTAGGGATTCTGTTCTTCTGTTGCTTCTTTCTTGTTTTATCTCTTTCAGTCTCACAGATTTGGTTAAACACACACACACAGACACACACACCTCTACCTTCTGACAAAGGGTGAATCTCCTCAATTAATAAACATTTATTTTAGTGAACTTCTTTTCTTCCACCCGTAAATTGCTCTGATCACGAGCATTTTCTCACTAGGCATTTCTCTTATTCCTTGTGGCCAGATGAGAAGAAGTTAATTTTCACTTGAATGATTTTGGGATCAGACTGATGGAGCATGTAGCAGCATTGCTAGCTGCAAAGCCATTCGTTATCTTGTCAGGTTGCCTTCAGTCACTCCCGATACTGCTGGAAGTTCAGCAATGGTTGGTGCTGGTTCCATTTTACTACAGTCCAGATGGAGGCTTAATGCTAATATAGCCAGGAGGATTTGAGTGGGAACCAAGGCTCTTCATGACCTGGCCTGCCCCTTCCTGTGGAGTCTGATAGATTCTTGCCATGTGAACCAGGCTTCTCTGCCATTCATCTTCAGCCTCCCTTCTCTTTATCCTTTCCATAGAACAATGGCTCAAATTAATTTACAGAGATGTGTGTATGCGAAGCAAGAGGAGGCTTCTTTGTGCCCTATCCCATTTTGGACCAAACAATTTACAGTCTTCTGTGCAGAACTAAGTTGTGGTGGTTGTTGGATGTTTTTAAATGTTTAAATCAACATCCAGTAGGATGAGAGGAATCACAGAAGCAGTAAGTGACCCAGGGTATAATTAGCACCTTTCCAGTTTCTTGCTGGTTTATTGTTTATGCTATGTGATTTCCAACGTTTTAAAATATTCATCATGCTGCATAAAAAGGGCAAATGGTATAATAAAATGACTAAGCCATGAATATTGCAGCTTGGCATTGGCAGTGTTTCACTGTGATGGAGAGTAGCTTCTAAATTTAGTTCAACACCAAAAATGAATATGCTGTTTAAGAAGTGCCAGACAACTCTTCATTAGTCAAAGTGATGGGAAAGGATGATTTATATCAGAATGGGCAAATGGTGGTCCTGGGGCTTCATACAGCCCCCAGGTTGTTTTTGCAGCTCTTGACACCTTCAAATGCTCAGATTGTCCTTCTTTTGGTAAAAAAAGAAGACAAATTGTTTCTTTAGATGCTTCAAGGATCAGCAGCCCAACTTTTAAATAGGTTGCAGTCCCACTGTAATGTTGATTATTCTTCTCACTTTTAAAACCCAGAAGTGGACTTAGCTTTTTTGAGATTTTTTATTTTGGGGAATTTTAGTCTATATGTGTAGCCCTCAGAAGATCCTGGAACAGAAAATTGCTGCTTGGACCAACAGTGGTTGCCAGTCTCACTTTACACTTTATACAGCAGAAGCATTTGCTGTGTCTCTGTGTTTATATATAGTGAGAATGCCATTTGCATCTATGAAACACATTTGGTTTGATCACATGTCTACAGATGGTAATTCCTTGGACATGACAGTTCTATAAAGGGTTGAGGCTTACAGACAGAATTCTGACTTCATTATCATTCAAGACTTTCTTCAGGTAAATCTTGATCTGAAAAGATAATTAATTGGATTCGGCATTCTTGATGAAAGTAGCATTTTCACAGCTCCCAAGACTTGTTATGAGAAAATGCAGCTGCATCACATCTTGAACACTTATATATTTGTAGTTCTTACAAGGTGCTTCCAAGCTAAAAATGCACACAGAAAAGTGCACATATTTTAAAATGTAAATGGGTAAAATATATATGATTGGAACCTTCCCCTGAAAACATGATTTATTCAATGGGTTTTGATTAAGATAAATGCACCAATTAGAAATATGCATTAAAAATTGGGCAGATTTGAGTGTGGGAAGAAAACAAAAGAGTCTTGATGCCTTATATGAAAGAAGGACAAGGAATGAAATGCAGGTGGGACTCAGATAAATTAAATTAAATTGAGCCTGAGAGTGTTTCACAACCCTCAGTAAACATTACATTGATTTTTGAGAGATTTGCAGTGCAGTCCTAAGCATTACATACCAGTCTCACTATGTTCAGTGGGACTTCATTCCTAATAAGTGGATTTAAGATTGTATCTTTAGAGTGTAGATATGTCTCAAATATAATTATGGCAAAGAAAACATTCTTTTGATTATTTCACATGCAATATTGTCTTCAGAACGGATCTGGGGAGTTTGGCTACCAGATTGCGTTAAATACAAACATTTAAGATGTAATCCTACATTCACCTACCTGGCAGCAAGCCTCACTGAACTTAATTTTTCTTTTGAGTAGACATTTGGGGTTGTCTTGTTACTGTCCCCCGCCCGGTATGTTTTGATCACTTGTAATTACATTTCTTTTCACAGTCAAAGTAAGATTCTAATCCATTAGTGCAAATTATTTCTTGACTAGGGGAATGTTATTGCTATTATTTTGATTAGGTAAGGAAACATGAAACTAGTTCCCATTTCCTGATCCTGAGTTTTTAACAAAGGTATTTTTAGTATGCATAGGGTCCGTCAACGTACTGCCCAAGGTACGAGCATAATTTTTCCTATTATCAATGGTTTAAGATTTTCCCCCACACTGTTTATCGTCGCAAGACTATCCCTTAGCCCAATATTCATGCCAAACATAAGTAGGTAACCAGGAACTTGGTGAATGAGCCTGATCATCACTGGTTTTTTGGCTCTAAATGTTGGGAATGAGACAAAACAAAGGAAGAAACCCATAAGATTGTGCTTGCCGCTACGGGCTTCTACATGTGTCAAAAGAAACCTGTGGCAGAGAGAAACAAAACTTTTCACACTTCAAACTCCAACTCCTGCAACAGAGAAGCAACATATTGCTTTGCCTTTTTGTGTGTCAAAATTCGATCATCCACTTCACAACATGCAAATCTGTCCCCCAGGAAAGTCTTTGTTGGCACCAACTAAGGCCCCATACTTTTGGAAACCATTTTTGATTCCTGGTAATTGGATCAGTTTCCTTAAAATCCTTGTATTATGCTTCGGCAGAGAAGTTTATTCTAGAAAAGAAAGAGATCGGGATCATTAGCTTTCCCGAGCTCAGTAGTAAGTGGACAGAGGGGTGGTATAAAGAACATGACTTTGATACATGCCTGCGGTTGGCCGGGAGATGAAAGTACATAAGTCTGTTACACAGACCGCCAAAAATAAAGCGCTTCGGGTACACTTTGTAAGGTGGGCTATTTAAATGGATGCAAATGTTCCCTAAAGAGGCCCAGGATCGCGCCAAAAGCCGCACTCCATTCCTAAGCACCAATGCGCTTCTGATTCCTTGAGGAATCATGCTCATTTTAAACAGCAGACCTCCAAAGAGACCCGAATCACTTTAACATTTTTGCAATCTGGGGGTTGCGGTTAACATACGGGCAAAAATGTAGGGACTCCATGCGTCAATAAGGTAGAGGAGCCCTTCACCGGCTTGACCTGAATCCGTCCCATGGAACACGCCCACCCGCACGCCCCAAGCGGGAAGAAGCGGGCATTAAAAAGGTGCTGCTTTTTTTTCCGCTTCCCTTTTCTGTTGGATGCGTACCGGCGCATGTCCGTCTGTAAAGCCCCTGCAGCACGATATGTCAACATTGCTAAGCAAAATTGCATACCCGCAAATATAAGTTGCCGGGATTAAAGCTCCGTGTCAGCTGCGGCGTCGCAGAATGGGGTCGGTGTTCCCGGGACAATGCGGGTTTGCGTCAAGCTTTAATTGGCAACGTCCGCGCTGCCCATGAGCTGTGGAGCTGAGGCACAGCTTTGCGGGGCGCGAATTTTAAATTAAAGCCGCGTAAACCCTAAACCCGAGAGCCACTTGTGCGCATGCGGTGGTAGAAACGCGGAAGGTTTGTAACTTTTGCCGGCGGATGTTTGGGGTTGTAGAAATGAAAAAGGGAAAGTTTTTTTGGGATGTAAATTGACCCCCTAACACACATTCCCTGCGCCATTCTCACCTGGAAACGGGCACAGTTACGGGTGGCTCCTGGCAAAGCTGGGTGCGGCTCCTCCCCTTGGCCCACCAGGCAGGAATGGCCAGCCAGCCACCCAGCACCCAGCACCCCGAAAAAGGCAGGGGGGACGTCCTTGGTCCATACTGAACGGCTGAACATTAAAAAGCTATATGTCCCCAAAACGGAGGAACTGCAGAAAAAACGGGAACTGTGAGCAAGTCCCTAACCGAAATGCCTTGACCTAGATCGATAGGGAGAAGCCATGGAGATCGGCGGCACAGCAAAAAAACACCTGTACACACAACAAGAATTGCACGCCGCTACTTATTGCCCAATTTAAAATAGCTCAGTCCGCAATATTGATTTTGGGTCCGGTGACATGGCCAAGTTTTTTGCAGTCAGCTTTAAAAATTGGCGACGTCCCTGCCCATGCCAGCTGTTGGAAGCTGAGGCACACTGCGGCGCAGTTTTAAAGCCTCGTAAGCCCTAAACCCTAACACCTAAACCCTAGAGCAACGGTACGCAAGCTCGCGGCGGGAAAGTGTGGACTTAAAGTGCACCCCCACACGACCACTTCCTGTGCCATTTAAGCACATAACAAGACAAAAACGCTAAAACGGAAGAATAGTGACATATGTACAAAGGAGAGGGAGGGAGATGGCAAGGGGGACAGCTTGGCGCCGCGCAATTGCAACTCCTCATCAAAAACCGGTGAACCAACAAAGCGAGAAAGCATCTATGATCTCGGCTGAAACACGGCAAAATGCAAGCGGACCAAGGAGCCAAACACCCACTTAATAACACAGCTGGCAGAGAGCCACCATGTGTTATTTAAAGGGACTTGGGCACATTTAAATGTGCCCATAGCCTGTCTGCTGCCGCGCTTAGCGCTGCAGCGTGGCGAAGCTGCGCACCTCCAGCGCAAAACGAAAAAAAAAAGAGACCCCAGAGTTGAAATGTGCCCCCAAGACCTTTGATGCCCTCCTAAACTTGCCCCCAAAGTGCAAAGGGCAACTAAGAGGGCCTGGACGCAAGGGGCAGGGCAAGCCTGACCAATGCACAGGGTCACCAGATGTCCCCATAAAGACACATTTTTAGCCCTGCCGCACAGCTGGTTCCTCCAACGCCCTACAACAAAAAAAAAAAAAAAAAAAAAAAAAAAAAAAAAAAAATCTACTCTATCTCTACCCCTACCTGTTATCATCCCGCCCACCATGCCTGCCCACTGGCCCCAAAACCAAACCAATCAAGGCCAAACTCTGTCCCCTCCAGGCGTTTGGACTCATCTACCCAGAATCCCCAGCCAACTGCCCCCTGTGTCAGATTCTGGGAGATGAAAGTCCACAACGGCCTGGAAGAACAATTGGAACATTGCTAACCTACCCAAACACCACTCCTGCCTAAGCATTTAAAGTCCCCACAAGGGAAAAAGTTAAAGGGACTTGGGTGCTTTAAATGCGCAGACAAGGCCCTTCTGCAACGCACGCTGCTAAAGACGCTGCAGACCGCTGCGAAACTGCGCAACGATCCATGCGGCAAAAAAAAAAAAAGCCCACGGTTGGGCCCCCCGCTGAGGAAGCTGCCCTCTCTTTTTGCAGCGTCCTCGAGGCCGGCGGTTTGGAAACTCCGGTCCAAAACGGACCCAGGTGAGGCATACTTCATGGCCCCCCGTGTGGCAAAGCTCCCAACACCTGAAGCACGACCCCCGGGGGCAGGCCTCTGGAAGCTCCGCATCGAGCTGAATACCACCACAGACGTCCCCTCCCCTGCCCACGTCCTAAAACCCCGCACTGGTAACAGGGCCAACATCTCTAAAAAAAACGTAAAAAAACTGTAAAGTAGACGTAGATAACCCAGGAATTGTTTTGTAAAGGTTATGATCATGTACCGATTGCCCAGGTGATCAGAAAGCCCCCCCAACCGCACATTAAAAGCCACTCAGCTGCCCTGATTAAGTTATGTGGCACTAGGACACTGCAGGATGATGTAACCGTCCTTCTGCCAGTGATAATGGTGTGAACAGTGGAAACAGGAACCCTTGTGTGGTGCAACTCTTCATTACACCATTATTTACTGGTGCACGAGGTGATGGTGTTGATGACGGTCGCTGGTCATATAATCCCGGAGTGTTTGCTAGCCAGGGCTGCAGAATTCCATAGCTCAATGTTGTTGCATGGCTTTTAAAGTGGATTTCAAGTACTGCAGCAGGAGGTGGATCTCAGTCAATGACTGGTAATGCCATTACTAAAACAAAATAAAATATATTTTTAAAAAAGCTACACAAGCAATATTTACTCATTGCTTTCTCTTGGCACTGCCTATCTTCTCCTTTTTGCTTCATTATATATATCATTTTCTTGCTAAGCCTCTTTCCCTACACTGCAAACTCTCTTTTCGGCATGTGATCCAACCAAGACTCTGTGGAACACATTCCACAACACTGGTAATGGTCCAGGGCAGGGGTAGGCAACCTGCGGCCCGCGGGCCGGATGCAGCCCGGCGAGGCCTTGGGACCGGCCCCAGCCCGGTCCTGCCACCGATTGCCACCGGGGCCTTTGGCCTCTCGCGCGCAGGGGCAAGGGGGGCAATTGTCTATAGACGCCTCAGAAACATGCATTTATATTAACATTTTTTAAAAAAATCAGCAAAATTTTTTGTGTGTCCTCCACTTTTTTAAAAAAAGTGTCCACCATTTGAAAATGTTGTCCTACATTTGTCTTGGTTTATTTATTTATTTAAATTTTTTAAAAATTATTTAATTATTTATTTTTTGACTTCAGCCCCCCAGTTGTCTGAGGGACAGCAACCCGGCCCCCGGCTCAAAAAGGTTGCCTACCCCTGGTCCAGGGCAAGGCTGACCACAAGAGATGTGTTGCGAGATTTACCAGTAATGTCTTGGAATGTGATATCAAAATCTTGGTCATTCCCCCCAAAAAGGATTTTCCTAAATATTATGGAACATTAGTCTAGCATGTAACCAATAGGGCTGCAACTTTTGAAATATAATCACTTTCCCCTGAACATTATGTAGTAATTTTTCTTCTTCTTGCATGACCCTTGTGTCTTCTCAGTTTTCCTGGTCTGGTTTCCTTCCGTTACTTGTCCACAAAATGCTTTTTCTACTGCATTATTAACAGCTGATGTTACTGTCTGCTTGACCTTTCCCCTGCTTTCTGCCTTGTTAGTCAGCCACTTTTTTGACCTCCTGCCCTGACTTTTCCTGGAGGGGAATGTCAATGGACAAACTGGTAACCTGTTTTGATGACCCTTAAAATGCTGTTGATTTCTCCCCACCTGCCCTTGATAATTTATAGCTAGTATGGCTAGTGTTGCCTGGCAAAGTGAAGAGAGCAAAAAGGTGCATATAATTATGGCCAGAGGCAAATCCTTGGATTGCTGAGCGAGGTCATAGATCTAACTTGAATCGGAATTTCAAATGAGGAAGATCCAGTTGTAGGAGCAAAACTGTAGTAACAGGAAATGTGTGTGAGAAACTAAAGAATAATAACTAACTGATCAATCTTTTTTTCTGAAACAGGTTGGAGTGTGGCAACTAGGATGTGGTTAACAGCATCCCGAAAGCTTCATCATGTGTTAAATTTGCTCCCTTCAAAGAGATATTTAAATGCTTGATGGTGATGCTTAAAGGCTTCTGTCAGCTTTCTTAGAATCAGGATCAGAATAATAATTGGAGGATTCTGATAGCTTTGTTTTCCCCAACATTTCCCCTGAGTCTGCTTTGAATTCTTTCCCAAGTATTTTTTAGACAGACAAAAATTGAGATAGATACTTGTATTGCTGTTGTAGTAATCCCTCTGCCAAATCTGAGGTTATAGCTCATACATTTCCATATGTTGTTGCTTCATTAGATCTCACCTTTATGAATGTATGCTACTGGCTTTTTCTCCCCCAACCTAAGTTATCCTAATACTAACCATTATATGTATTATGACTGAAAGATGTGTGAATGAATTAGCAAGGAAGTCAGAGTTTGCAGCCAAAGAATTGGGGGTGAGTGGGAAGCATGCCATTTAGCTCCCTTTTCTTTGAGTGCATCCACACTGCAAAAATAATCCAGTTTGACCCCACTTTAACTGC
>NC_056526.1:150834174-150908432 GCF_019175285.1 Sceloporus undulatus
GGCGATGCACCTCTGCAGAGTGGCCTGGCAGGCCCTGGCCTCCTCCTCCCGCCGCCGCCGCCTCCTCCTCCTCCTCCCAAGGGCTCCTGGCCCCGTCCTCCGTGGGCACGGTGAGTCCTGACCCTCGGGCCCTCAGTGGAGGACACTCCCAAGCCTAGAAAAGGAGCTGCTTCTGCCCAAACTGGAGGAGGAGGAGGAGGGCAGCTTTCAGGCTTCTCTGAGGCCTGCTCAAAATGCAGGACGCTTGGCAGGGCTTCCTAGGCAGAAGGTGGGCTTTATGGGAGGACAGGTCCGGGAAAAGGAGGACGTGGGGAGGAGGGGAGGGGCCGTGAAGAAGGTCACTCCAAAGGCCCTGGACGGAGGCTCTTTCTGTAGGCAGCTCCGACCACTGACCCTTTCTCTCACTGACCAGCCCAGAAGAAGGAAGGGGCTGGGGCTGTTTGACCTGAAGGGGCAGAAGAAGAAGGAGCCCTCAGTCCTCTTGGAGCCAGAGGGCCTCACCTCCAAAGGCACCGCAAAATGGAGGACATTGCCCCTTTTAAAAACAGACAAACAAAAACGCTCCTAGAAATGCAACTCCATGCATCTTTTCCAGAATGGAGGGCATTTTGAAAGGCCCCCTGGACGTTGAAATGGAGGCTGTGAGCAAAGAAAGGCTTAGGAAATAGAATGAAAATGAAAACACTCAATAGACATGTAAATCTATGCTTCTGAGCCCTGCTCAAAATGGAGGGCATTACTTTGGAATTCCTCCTGGACAGAAGGTGGAAATGGAGACATGAGCAAAGAAAAGCTAGTTAAAAAAAACAACTCCTAGAAATGTAAATCCATGCTTCTTTGTCCTGCTCAAAATGGAGGACATTACATTGGCATGCCTTCTGGACATAATTAAAGATGTGGTTCTGTTAATCTGTAGTATTGGTATCGCTGTGCAAAACTTACTGTGCTATATAAATAAACACTAATAATAATACTAATAATCTTGTAGCACCTTTGAGACTGACTAAAGAGAGAAGTTGGCAGCATGAGCTCTCTAGACTAAAGTCTACTTCCTCAGATGCATTTGGGAAACACACTGAGGAATGCATCTGAGGAATCAGGCTTAAGTCTGAGAGCTCATCCTGGACAGAAGGATGAAAGAAAAGCTTAAAAAACCCACTCATAGAAATGTAAATTCATGCTTCTTAGTCCTGCTTAAAATGGAGGACATTCCCTTGGAATTCCTCCTGGACAGGATAAGGCTATAATGGAGAATGTGGCCTGGGAAAGGAGGACCTCTGGCCACCCTTTGGGTGAATGTGACACCAAATGTGCACCTACTAAGCGGCTGGCACAAATTCAGGCAGAAGGGAGAAAGACACTTTGGGAGTGCCATTAATCATAGTTTTCTACATCTTTAAAAAGGACAGGAGGGGCACAGGAAAGGGGGAAGAAAACCTACATAGAAGGGGCATACACTGTCCACAGCCATAGCAGTTGGCTGCCTTGTGAAGAGAGTGACCAAATGTCCTCCTAACCTCAAAGCTAAAAACAGCAATAGACATATAAATTTGTGCTTCTTAATTATGCTCAAAATGGAGGACATTTTGGAATTCTTCCTGGACAGAAGGCTGAAATGTAGGACATGTTCTGGGAAAGGAGTACATCTGGTCACCCTGTGCCAAATGCGCTCCCATTAAGTAGCCGAACCAAATTCAGACTGAAGAAGGGAGAGAGACAGTGGGCAGAGTCCTGAGGAGTGACTTCCCTAGTTTTCCGGGCATAAAAAGAGCAGAAGAGGCACAGGGAAGGGGAAGAAAAGCAACACAGAAAGGGCATATGCTGTGCATATTTGGATACCATGTGTATATTGTGGCTTCCATCTGGCACAATCCTGGAATCCTGTGTGAGAGAGAAATAGGATTCTAGAGACCAGGGTTCCCTTCCTAGTTTAGCCATTAAACCCACTGGATGGACTTGGACTAGTCCCATGCCCTCAGCCTCAAGGAAAGGCAATGGCAGACCTCTGAACCAAATCTCACTGCGGAAACCCCATGATAGGGTAGCCTTGGGGTAGCCATAAGTCAGAAACAACCTGAAGGCATACAACAACAATGTGCCTGTTTACTCCCAAGTCACATCAACTTGCAAATCCTAGGATTTGGTAGGATGGAAACATGTAGTATCACAGGGCTATAACTATGTTGTATGGATACTTTGTTCATTTTTATGCCTCATCCAAAGCAACTTTTTCATACAGTGGGTCTTTGGTACCTTGGTTTGGTTCCAGGACACACACACCCGGGACACCAAAATCTATGGATGCTCAAGTCTTGGCATATGCAATGGCATAGTAAAATGACATCCCTTACATACAATGATAAAATTGAGGTTTTCTTTCTGGAATATATATATATATATATATCTCCAAAATGCAAGCTGGGCAGATTTAACAAAGCGGCAGAGGATGTAGGGAGGGGCATGCTGTAGTTTTGTTAGTGATATCCTACAATACTATCACATGTCTGCTTCACATATCTGCATGACTGTGCATTTCCCGGGTGAGGAACTATTGGGATTCATGTAATTCCCCCCAAAAAACATTATTTAAGATGCTTGCTTAGTTTCTAAAAGGGGGGACATGGAAAGGCTGTGAGCGAAGGAGTACATTTATTGCCATCTTCACTTTAGCAGGAGCTGCGTCCCGAGACTCTTGGATATCCTATATTATTGATTTAAAGAGAGGATTTGTAAGGATTCAAAGCATTTTGTGTGAAAGAAGCAGAGGGAGAGAATATTTCTATTCAATTTTTTAAATGTGCATTTTGCTGTGTCCTTTTAAACATAACTTTGAAACCTGCCAGCACAGGCAAGTTGGCACTGATCATCTATTATAGATGAATGTATCCTAAATAGTAATAGTTCATAAAATGTGAACTCATTTTCTAAGTGTGGCTCATTATACAGTATAGCCAAAATAAGGATCATGTATGCACATGATGGAAGTAATGGAGTACATTTGCAGAAGTACCCACCACCACCATCCAGCTGGAGGGAAAACAATTCAACCTAAATCAAACTTCTAACCCCAACTAGAGCAGTCCTATTGAATCAATGGAATTTACATGTACTGAGTGACCAAGTTTGCATTGATTCTGTGAGTTTAACCTAATTGGGAAGTAGAAGCTGGATTTAGGCCTTAATATACATACATGTTCAGGAAATGTGTAAATTAGAAAGTTGGGAGCTTTGACA
This sequence comes from Sceloporus undulatus, assembly GCF_019175285.1. Lineage (NCBI taxonomy): Eukaryota > Metazoa > Chordata > Lepidosauria > Squamata > Phrynosomatidae > Sceloporus > Sceloporus undulatus. Next base: position 150,837,409 of record NC_056526.1, read on the forward strand.
TAACCAAGAACAAGAGCCAGTTTAATCACTTTTAAAATTAATTTACTCTGTTTTAATAGTTGCTCAGAGACAATTAAAGTTTTGCTTAGTCTTTTCTATTTGAATTACCATAGTGACAATCCAACTTGGATAAAATATAGAAGCACCTACTAGTAAAACTGCTATGTTCTGGAATAATAAAGGTTTGAATTAATAATTCTGTACTTTTGTGACCCTCAAAAGTATTAGGAAAGTTAGAGACTTTGAAGCAAAAAACATGTCATGAAAAAAGCTCTGCATATTTCAAAACCTTTGATTAGAGCCTCAGGCAGAAGGGGCAAATCTCGATCGCTGTGGGAAGTGACAGTGGCAACCGCATGTCCCCAGTCCTGATCCAGGCCACCACAGCTGTCCTGAACTGCCTGCCAAAAAGGAGTGTTTTCCCCCCGCTCTTTTTTTGTGCCGGCTCTTCTGGGTTGGGATGGGCTTGGCGTGGCTTCTGGCTGTGTTCAGGCCATGCATTGTGATGGCGCCCGTTTTGGCCCATATGTTTTGGGCCTAGATCTGACTTTTCTTTCCTGCTCCATTCCCTGAAATGTGGTGCTGTTTAAGAGTTCTGTGGATACCGTTGATGGCTAAAAAAACAAATGGGTCCTAGAGCAAATTCAACTTGAACTCTTCCTAGAAGCTAAGCTATCTAAATTGAAACTGATGTACTTTGGACATATCATGGGAAGGCATGACTCACTAGAAAATACAACAATACTTTACAAGATAGAAGGCAGTAGAAAAAGAAGACCTCATTACAGATGGATTGATTGTTGGACTGGAGGGCCTGATTCCCAGTTTGGCCATGAAACCCACTAGATTAACTTGGGCAAGTCACATGTTCTCAACCTCAGTGGAAGGCAACAGCAAACCTCTGAACAAATCTTGCCAAGAAAACCCTAAGATAGGTTTGCCTTAGGGTCACCATAAGGTGGAAGCAACTTGAAGGCACACAACATCAACAGCAACAACGACAATAACGACTCAACCAAGGAGGCCATGGCCATAAGTCTACGAGACCTGAACAGGGCTTTTGGTGACAGGGTGATCTGGAGGTTTCATGTGTGTATCTCTCCAAGTTGCCTACAGATTAATGTTGACATCATTAATCTCATAGGGTTTTGTTAGGCAAGGGATGCCCAGAGGTGGTTTTGCCAGTTCCTTCCTCTGAAATATAGCCTACAGTACCTAGTATTCATTGCTATTCTCCCATCCAAGTACTAACCAGGAATGACTCTGCTTAGCTTCCATAGGGTTGCCATCAGTTGAAGTCAACTTCATGACAATTAACAGCAAGCCAAGATTAATTAGCTGCATACATTTAAATCAGTAATAAAACCTATTTAAATCAGTAGTAAAGGAGCTAATTTGCGTGATGAGTACTAACATGTACTTTATTAAAAATATATACTGTATGCCTTAACATTTGGCACAGAGCTATGTATTATCAATTAACTAAGATTTTCAGCTGTGATGAATAATACACATGTAGAAGGGATTATTTTCAGGCTCATTTCCCCTGCAGCCAGATTCTGAAAATATAAATACTGTATGCTTCTTCTTTTTATGTACATTCAAGTGGATTCTGACTTGTGGCAACCCAGTCCTACCGAAGAGTATTTTTAAGTTTTGTGGAGAAACATTTTTGTTCTAAATCCATTAAACTCCCTTGTTTAGCCAGAATCCTGAAGGCAATATGTAATATTGTAATCTCCTATTATTGCAGCATGTGGCCTTTTAGAGGCTCTTACTGTAGGATCAGGGAAGTAGCCAGGATTTTAGGAAGGGGGGGTTCCAGACTAAGTGCTACCTTTATAATGGGGCTTGGGCGCTGCGGCACAGCAGCACACACCATTCATTTTTCTAATGGAAGGGGGGGGTCCGGACCCCAAGAACCCCCCCTTGGCTACGTCCCTGGTAGGATGTATCCAGTACCTTCTAGTGCCATTATCATTTCCACATGCAATGTCAGAATGAAAGCAATGGGGAGTACTACATGGTATTGCTATTGCCTTTCTCTTAGGCTGAGAGAATAGGATCTGCTCAAGGTGACCCAGTGGTTTCCACACCTGAGCAAGGATTCAAATCCTGGTTTTTTAGAGTTCCAGTCCAACATTCAAACTACTGAATAAAACCTGACTGGGACCAAAATGGCTGGGAAATTGATTGATAGTGAAAGAGTTATTCCATTCAAAGAGCTGTTACTTCCCTCTCTACAACCACATACCTTTTATTCAAATATAAATTTATAAGCTGCATGCTCTAGGTTCCTAGAGAAGTATTTTGTAAGTTGCATTTTGTAAGTGCTCTTCTCATGAAACCTCTGCTTTTCTCCTGTTTAATTCTGTTTTATCTACTTCTCTCACCCTGTTAAACATGCTGTTTAATTAACTGTTGTTTCAATACAATTGGTCTACTATCTAAATCATAGCATTTTGAACTTGCTGCATTAGTTACTCAGTATTGTTACTTTGGTGTTGTAGCACCATTCCGTCAGATGTCATCGGGAAGTGTTCCTGGATCATCTGGGGAGAACATGATTTACTATCTGATAGTTGTTGGTGCTGCTAGTGCGGGTGGTTTTTATGTGAGTACCCTCATCTTTACATATGTTTATATTGACTAAAGAATTTAAATAATATTAACAGGCTCCAAAAATAATGATGTAGTCAACAATTTACTTAATTTGGAACTTCTCTGTGTTATGGTTGTGGATTTTTCATGAATATTTAAATGCTTTTTCTTCTTAAAGAATGTAGGTTTGTGTGATAGCTCTCAGAGCACTCACATTGAAGTTAGCAGACTAAAGCAGGGGTAGGCAACCTGCGGCCCGTGGGCCGGATGCGGCCCGGCAAGGCCTTGGGACCGGCCCCCGCCCGGTCCTGCCGCCAATTGCCGCCGGAGCCTTTGGCCTCTCGCATGAGGGCGTGGGGCCTTTGGCCTATCAGGAGGAGGCGGGCAAGGGGGGGCAAGCAGCGGGCAAGGGGGGCAATTGTCTATAGAAGCCTCCAAAACATGCATTTATATTAACATTTTTTTAAAAAGCAGCAATTTTTTTGCGTGTCCTCCATTTGAAAATTTTGTCCTATATTTGTCCCAGTTTATTTATTTATTTAATTTTTTAAAAAATTATTTAATTATTGGTTTCGGCCCCCCAGTTGTCTGAGGGACAGCAATCCGGCCCCCGGCTCAAAAAGCTTGCCTACCCCTGGACTAAAGCAATGTTAGACCTGCTTTTGGTAACTGAGGAACTGAACTACAGCTGGCCCTCCACATTTGTGGCTTTGATTTTGGTGGATTTGATTAATATGTTCTTTCTAGGAATCTCTAGGTCCTCCAGTGCAACTCTGTGGTCAAAAAGTTGTGCAAGACGTTGTCCTGGAAGATCTAGAAATTCCTAGAGAGAATGCTTCCCTATGCATTTGTAGGTCCTCCATCACAAGTCTATGGTCAACATCTAGCAGACGTTGACCACAGAGTTGCATTGGAGGACCTAGTCACAGAGATGCCTGGAGAAATTCTCTCTGGTAAAAAAAAAAATGGTTTTTTTATTTGCTTTAACTGCTATGGCTATCTCCTGTGGAATCCTGGGATTTGCATTTTATGGAAGAGGATTCAGAATTTTCAGCCAGAGAGCTTTTAGGCCTCACTAAACTATAAACCCCAGAATTCCACAGGAAGCATCCATAGCTGCTAAAGTGGAATAATAACACTATTACAGTGTAGTGTGATAGTGACCTAAATTTGGATTTAGCCCAATATTTTTTTTAATGTCCAATCTACACAACATTTAGAAGTAACCATTTAAAGCTGGGGTATGAAAGCCAGTGTGATATAGTGGTTTGAGCATTAGACAATGAATCTGGAGACCAGGGTTCAAATCCCCACTCAGTAATAGAAACTCACTGGATGATCTTGGGCAAGATTCACTCTCTGTTTCATTAAAATCAAGCCCTCTCTGAAAAAATCTTGTCAAGAAAATCCTGTGCTCTAAGTCGGAAAGGAATTCAAGGCACACAGTAACAACTATTCATTGAAATATATATGTGAAGATATGCAACTCATTTTTGTTTAAAAGAGAAAGGGAGATGGAGAAATTCTACTGGTACCTTTAAAACTAAATGCTTTGTTTTAACATGAGCTATTGTGGATTTAAATTCAATTCTTCTGATGCTGGATGGAATGTGAACTTTAAGCCACTGGTATTTAAGCACAATTACATGCAGATCTATGAAGCATCTGTCCTGTTTGTATTACTCTGACACCTCAAGACATTTTCTGCTCACCCAAAAAGTTACTGGTATCATTGAGGAGGAGAAATATTTTATTGTATATAAGATATTAAGATCTGTGCTAAGCCACTTAACCATTATTCCTGTTCATACCTCTACTAACAGACCGGCCTGTACCATCTCAAACAACCCTTCTGTCAACAAAGTAAGACATTTATTCAGACAGGCTTTTAAATCAGAAAGTCTTTAAAGAACGGACAGGGGATGTTGCACTATGTTAATTGTATTGTACTGTCTTATCTTTTTAACTGCATTTTATTATTTTGGTGAGTATTGTGTTTTAATGCTAATTTAATGCTTAATTTTATTTTAATGTTCACTTTTGTATGTTTTTGATTGTATTCTTTTAAAACATAAGCCACTTTGAGTTCCAAGTTTTTTTTTTGGGGGGGGGCAGTATATAAATAAATATAATAAGAATAACCATTTGAAGGCTTATGGACAGTGTCACAATTTGCATCTTTCTTTAAGCCGTTACACTCTGATTCTTCTGCACAACAATGTAATTGTGTTTTAACATTATGGCTTGGACATTGCATTCCATGAATTGCATTCCCTGAAAACATCTGAAGAAATGGATCTAAATAAACAAAAGTTCATGCAAAAATTAATCAATATTAAAGGTAACAAAAGAAAAACTTTGAAGAAATATTAACCTAGTGTCCCATATAATTTGGCAGTTACAATATGCTTCTTCTTTAGAACAAGCTCATGTTTTTTATATTTGTTACTATTTCCCAACCAGTCCTATTCAAAACATAAATATGGTAAACATTTTTCCAAGGACCAGAAAGCATTCTCTACTTCAAAGGAAACAAGGGCCTGGATCCTACTGGTAGTACAAACTAGAGTAGATCCATTGAATCAAATGGTAAATGGTAAACCAACACTTATGTAAATCCTACTGAATCAACTGTCTAATTTAATCAGGTCAAAGTTTAGTAAATGAGCTTTTTAAAATGCATACACAAACTTCAGGTCATCATTTGTTTGGTCTGGTATGTTTTACTTGTGTTTGATGCTCACTTTTTGGCAGACTTTATATTCTTTTAAATCTACACATGGCTTGGCCACCCTCCCCCATTGGAAACATTTAGGGGACAGAAGATCTCCAGCCTGTTCTGACTTGTAACTAGTGGCAGTGGCATCATGGGGTGTGTGGGGGGCGTGGACCCGGAGGAGGAGTGACACCTGGTTGGGCCCTTTGAGGCAGGAGGGGCGTATGTGCCCTTGCTGGCTGCTCTGGCCCTGAGCTTCTTCCCAGGGAGAAAGCCTGGGCCAGAGGAATGTGCCCTTTTGGCTGCTGCCACACCCCTGATGGGTGACACCTAGCATAGGTGAGATCACTGAATCAATTAATTATAAGTAGGTGTAATACAGCTAGCTATTTTTGAAACTAATCATCATGGTCCAATACATGCTTGGAGAGTATTATTCAAAACAATTGTGTGAAAATACATCAACTGCAGCATATTTCCTAACTACGCATGTTTGAACTGCAGTGTTTGTTGAAAACTTTTATTGCTGTTGTAAGTTACTTTATTATGGAAATGGCACTAGTAGTTTAAATATTATCACAAACACAAGCTATATAAATGCTGAACAACTTACCATAAAACTTCCTATTTGTCCCTAGAAAGCACGCTATGTGTCTGAGCATACAGTAGACAAAATACTAAAAGTAGCATTGTGCTGTCACAATCTCACCTTTAAAAATTGAGAGAAATAACTGTTCTTCATACGGTTAGCAAAGCAGGAACCATTTTCTCTTAGACTACAAGTTTAATTATTTAAAGTGGATTTGCAGCTGGTGTGTTTCAAATTCAACCTTAAATTGGATTATTAATAGATCAGTATGCAATCATTTATCTGATATTGTGGCATATATTCAATTTAAAGTTAGACATTCTTGAGTCCATTAATTTTAAGGGTTTCAGTATGCATAACTCAATGTTTTGGATTTAGGCTGATATATTTTGGAGACATACTGAAACATATTGGTAAAATTGCTATAGAATTGCTATAGCACTTTCTACTGTCTCTCTTGTGATCTCTCTGTCTGTATCATTGTTGTTTTATGCCTTCAAGTCATTTCCAACTTATGGTGAACCTAAGGTGACCCTATCACGGAGTTGTCTTGGCAAGATTTGTTCAGAGGGAGTTTGACTTCTTCTGAGGCTGAAAGAGTGCAACTTGCACAAACAAGTGGGTTTCCATGGCTGAGTAGGGATTTGAACCCTGGTATCCTAGCCCAAAACTTAAACCACAACACCATGATGGTATATCGACTTTGACCATCAGGTTACACAGGATTCTTCTCCTGTCTTCTCCTAAATAGTTTGAGGCTTTTCTTCTCTCAGAACTATTTCTCTAACCCTTGATCTTCCCATTTTCTTCACTATTATGTGTTTCTAATATTCTTGGTAGCATGTTTTTGATGTTGTTAATTATAAATGACTTCCAGCCACTCCCTTGTGAACAAGAAGAAAATAGCTTTTCTTTACAGAAAGAGCTTATGATGGTATCTCTTTTGGTAGTTGGTTTTCAGAGCTTGTGGTTACAATGTGTATATCACTTCACTTGTTACTAATGTGACTTTGTTCCCATTCACTCAGTGACTTCAGTTACACTTCAACGGTGTTTTATTTCTGTACACACATCTTCCACTAAAGCTCATTCATTAAGAGTATAAATTCTATGAAACTATCTTTATTCATAAGTTACACTTCCACAGAATAAGGTGGATATGAGTCTTCCTTTTATTGCCTCTCTACTGCTCAAAGAACGTAACAGTTTAAACTGATTTCACAGGGCTTCTTCTGCACTTCTAAAATCTTTCCTCCTTGTATGGGAATCTGAATCGCATTAACGCTGAGCCCTTATTTCCAACTCTATTCCTGTCAGTTCCAGCTGCACTCCTGACAATTCTGTGACACACTCCTTGTGTCCCTGGACTTTCTTTGTCCTTTTACAATGTCATTCCTTAAATGGGAGTCTGAGGGGTGAAACAGACCGTCCCTTTGCGCTGGCTTGGGGGTGGTGTTAAAGTGTGGCATTTAGAGGCCGCATGTGCTGACGCAGCCCTGAAGTCAGTGTCATGCTGCACACCCAACCACATGGGGGGACGGTTTTACGGTGCTCTGATGGCGCAGTGTTTACACCCTGCAGGAGTGCTGCCAAGCTGGCACAGAACTAAAAAAGGCAGCTTTTTGCTGGCTCAAAAAGGAGCGGCAATTTGCTGCTTTTTGTGCGGGCAAAAAGCCGGGTTGGGACTGTTGCATGTGGTTGCCATAGCCCCAACCCAGTGTACAAAGAGGTGGCATCAAGCTGCAGTGCCATCTGTTTCAGTCCTGAATCCCATTAAGGATCATCTCTTCTATACTAACTGCACTATTGGCAGTTTCTGACACACTCCTCCTTCTTAACAGCTGCTTCTCCTTTTTATAGCCACTCATCAGACAGGCCCATATCTTTTCCCCAGCCTTACTCTGATTGGCTGTTCTGAACTTTCCATTCTGCCGGTGTTTCTCCACATCAATGCACACATAATCCTAGTTGAGTTGATTTTTTAAAATAGACATATATACTTTGGTTGTTATCTTATTATAATTCTGTCTTGTGATGGTTTTTAAATCTAAGCCAGGGTTGGGAATTATGTGGCCCTCCAGGTATCATTGCACTACAACTCTCAACAGCTCTACCCAGAATAGCCAATGCTGAGGAATGCAGGGAGCTGCAGCTGAACAGCATCTGGAGGACCACAGAACCCCAATCCCTGCTATAAGAAGGTGTTTTTCATTACCTCAAATCTGATGTAACCAATCTTTTTGGAGGAATCTGTGTGGAGTTCTAAGCAAATGGCTGAGATTTTGAAATTTTCAATATAGATTCAAAAGATTACCTTTTCTATCTTGTCTGACAAACAATGCCTAAAACTCAGGAAACTTTGGATAGACTCCCAGTGGAGCATAAATAATAAAAAAGAGATGTCTTACAAGGCATTTGAGACTGTATTCCTAATGCAACACACAGTTATCTGGGAGAAAAGCTAGAGCTCAGAATGTTACTTTCAAAAAGAAATCTGTTGGATGACTCATTCCAACCTCTCCTTCAAAGTAATTTGTTACCACTGAAGTCTTACCATTTTAAAGTAACTTCATGTGTTATGTTACCATTTACTTTGGGTGGGTGAGAATTTTAGCTCCTTTTATTGGAAAATACCCCTCTATAGAATAAGTACTCTAGAATTTGAGGAAAAAACACACCCTTATATTGCCTCACAAAGAGTGTTTATAGCACTCCAAAGCAACAGTTCAATGATGCATGGAAAAAGTAGCATTACCAACTGTTACTCTCCTAGGGAAAAGGCAATATTATTATTTCCTCTTTATACCCAAAAGCAACCTTGTTATTTATAATGCTTTACTTCCAAGCTCTAAATTCCACGAAATTGAACAAGACTTGCTTCTATGTTTTTATGCACAGAACTGCAGTATTCCTGGTTACAGTAGCTGCTCATCTTTTAATGCTTTAATTTGTTTGCTTATGTTATTTTTTTTTTCATTTTCAGAATCCTATCATGAGTACTTTGTACAGTAGAGAGGAAAACATTTGATGATGATGGTACCACTACTGTTATTACTATTACCTATATATATCCAGTAGTGATTCCATATGCTGGAGATGCTCAGTCTTGGCAAATGAGATGAATGAAGTTTTTTTTTTTAAATATTCTTTATTTCAATTCTAGATGAATGAAGTTGTATAACTTATTTTTAGGCCTATAGAACTGTTACTTCTGACAAAGCCAGGTATAATGAACGGGTTGAAGATATTCAACAGCGATCTACATCAGAATGGAAACCAAAACCCTGGCCTCCTCAATGTAAGTTGATTATTTCTACATTTATTAATGTTAGTTTGAACTCGTTTGTTTGTCTTTATAGCAGAAAGAAAAGGAAAAACCTATTTCCAGACATAGCAGCAAATATAGACATAGGGATCTATTTATCCCTGGGATTTTATGTTCTGTTTTAAATAGCCAAGTGTTAAAGAATTCTGCAAGTGTTTTTGAAAAGACTGGAGTGGTTCTTACTTAATGCCTTCTAGGTCTAATGAATATCATTCAATTAGATATTTATCTGTCACAGCATACATTTCTCCTGTTATCTTGCTCATACTATTTAGAGATTATTCTGTTGTGAGGAAGATGCAGAGGGGAAAATGGTAAAATGCTGTAGCAAGTAGACTGTTTTTAAAAAATATTTCAGATTTCCTCAAGATTTCATAGGGAGAAAAAGACTGAATTTACAAATTAGAAATAAATAAATCCTAAAGGCTCAGTTATTTGGGCTTGACTAGGATCCTGTTAGGTATCTAAACTGGATCACAATTCTAACACCAGAATCTGAACCCACTCCTTTTTGTGGACCGTAAAACTTGCTCTAGAAAACAGGCTGCATAATGAGGCCACTGAAGCTGACAGAAACAGTGGGATCTCCGCTTGAGTCCTCATTTGGATCCTGCCATAGCACAAACAAATCTTGCTTTGTAGTTTTAGTAAAATGAAAATAGAATTCTGTTCAGTCAGTTTTTGAAGACAACACGGCATATAGCTAATTGCAAGTTGCTGAGGTTGACAGTAGGTGACAATTTGCCAGAGATTGTTCTCTGCTATTATCTCTTATAATTAAAAATACTCAAGACCTCTAATAGCTTTTTAAAAAACTCTGTAGTTAAAATATTTGAAATAAATAAAAATACCAACCAATATGGAATAATTATGAAGCCTAATTGATGGTGCTCATTTCGAATGTGTATTCATCTCTATAGTCAGTTTGAGCACCTATGGACAGTGATCATAAGAGTGCCTCTGAATACTGATGGATGTGCTCGAATGTTATGTTTCTGGTTAGAGTATTCATCTGAGTAATAATAGCTTTCTCTGATAGAAGAAGCTTTTTCATAGCAGAAACAGAACTACATTAGGTGAAGGTGGAGAAAAGATACTCAGGTTTTTTTCCAAGGTTGCCATAATGCACAAGACCCATAATCAGCATCCCATATTGAGGGCACTTTGTATAGGAGAACAGTATAAAAAGAAGATAATGAATTAATAAATAAAGATGTTGTTTGCAATACTGCACCCTTAAACTCAGAAATATGTATCCTGACATGTCATTTCTTTCTCTTGTGATCACACTAGAGGTGTTATTTTAATCCTACAGATGTTACTTGCACTATTCAAAATCCATGAGACTATAAGGCATAATTAAATATATAATTAAAAAGAAAAGTGCTCTCCTGTGCAAATATATTTAGAAGTAAGTCCTACTGAATATAATGGAACTTACTCTCAAAATTTCATAGAATTGCTGCCTAAGGCAATTGTCACAAGCAAACTTCGTAGCAGTAAATTACATTCAATTTACAAATTAAAACACTTCAAATTGGACTTCCATTGATTTTAGATAAAATGTGTCCAACTAATATTTGAGGGACTAAGCCCTTGTAATTATAAATTATTTCACACCCAAATCTTCAAACCTGAAACTTCGTATAGGCTGTTAATTTTATTTTTCTGTCCTAAATACAATAAATCCCCCCCCCCCAAATGTTGCTTTTACTCTTACCTGTTTTCTTTTCCTCACTTTTACATTTTATAACGTCTTGCATTTGGAAGAGTATTACACTTTTTCTTGTGTCTTTCTACTTTTTCCTCACATGACTTTTTATGTGAAGAATATTAGATAGTTTCTTTTTCTTTCCTGGGCTCCTTACTACTTTTCAGAAATGGCCTATCCCCAATCTAAATTATATATCTTAAATTATCTTTATCTTAAAGACAAAATATATAAAAAAGGCAAGTACTAGGGAGCCTTGAGTTTTAAAGTATTTTGGTATAATGACTTGATTATTTGGAAAATCTACCAGATCCTAATATTTTTTATTATGTGCTCTTAAATAAAATTAGACATAGTTCAGATCTTTTTAACAGACTGCCTGTCAGCTGCTTCACAAATCTACAATATTATAAGTGTGTTTTTCTAAATGTTAAGTTTCAGTATAATAATAATAATAATAATAATAATAATAATAATAATAATTTATTTATAGCCCGCCCAATCACAAGGAATCCAGGCGGGTTACAACAGTAAAAATAAAGAAAATAAAATACAATAAATAAATAAAATACAATAAAATTAAAGAGAGCAAAGTGAGTACATTCACAGTTAGGCCTGATGGAAGTTGGGCCTCTCTCTTTCATTCCCTCCCAGGTCTGATGATGATGTCATGGAGGGAGGGCTCTTCTTCTTGAGGCAAGGATTTTATTTTAATTAATTTTAATTTAATTCTTCTCATTAAATTTAAGAGAAGAATTGGTGGACAGAGTGACATAAGTCACAGTAAATGGGGAGTAGAACTAGGTAGGGAAGGCCTGCCGGAAGAGATCTGTCTTAAGAGCCTTCTTAAAGGCTGTAAGAGTAGAAATGTCACGGATCTCCTTTGGCAGGTCATTCCATAGCTTCGGAGCTGCGATGGAAAAGGCCCTCTGGGTGACTGAACTTAGCCTAGATTTTATTGGCTGAAGTAGATTCTTCCCCGAGGACCTTAGAGTGCGGGACGGACAGTATGGAAGTAGGCGATCTCTTAAGTATTCTGGACCCAAGCCATGTAGGGCTTTGAAGGTAATCACCAACACCTTGTACCTTGCCCGGAAACTAATTGGCAGCCAGTGAAGGGATTTCAAAACCGGTGTTATGTGATCGCTACGACGAGTACCTGTAATTAACCTGGCTGCCATATTTTGTACAAGTTGAAGTTTCTGAACTTGGCACAAGGGTAGCCCCATGTACAGCGCATTACAGAAGTCCAATCGAGTATAGCACACATAGGCCCAAAACATGCGGGCCAAATAAAGTGGCTTCTGCCTGCTTTGGGTACATGACATTTAGATGATGCATGACCCCAAAAGGGCTGGAAGCTGTGCCAAGGCTGCACTAGGGGGCTAAAACCCCAGCCCCAAAAGTTGTTGGTTTGGATCAACTTCTGGCTGGAGTAGTTTGGGACTGCAGCAACAGCCCACTTTGGGAGTGGGTCACGCAGTCACCATGGTCCAGGTTTGATCGTGGCAGGAGACTGCTCTTTAATGGCTGTCTGCTTCATCCCATAGATACACTTCTTGAGACCCAGAACTGGCTACCCCTCCTTGATTAATATGTTTACATTCATTATAGTAGTCCTAGGTTTGTTTCCATGTACAGTGGTGCCTCGGGTTACGAAATTAATTCGTTCCACCATTCCTTTCGTAACCCGAAAATTTCGTAACCCGAAACACTTTTCCGTTAGCACTGGAAAGCCTATAGCTGCGCATTTGAATTTCGCGCCGAAATGAATTTCGTAACCCGAAAAATATTTCGTAACCCGAAACAGTTTTTGCCAATCCAACTTTTTCCTATCCCGGAAATTTCGTAACCCGATCATTTCGTATCCCGAGGCACCACTGTATTATGTGAAATAGCCTTTTATCAATGAGTTGAACAGGGGGAAATGTATTATTCTCATTGGAAACAACTTGTAAAAAATTTGAATGTAGACTTAATAGTTAACGGTTTAATTTTCAAAATAATTAGATTTTGCAATTTTCTGGGTGAGTTCATGAAGTCCCTCTTTTCAATTTCCTTCCCTTATCTTTCCATTCCCTTCCTTTCCACTTGTTTCTGATTTCCCCTTTGTTGTCTTAATCTTTCTTACATTGGAAAGGTTGTATCTTTCTAATTGTTCCTCTGCTTTTACCCTTTCAGAATAACAAGGGAAATCTCTTTCCAAACTCGAGGAAATAATTTTAAAAAGGACAGTCCATCCTTGTATACTTCACAGCCAAACTTGAGAAAATCATCTCTTGTAGAACTTCACATTTGTGAGATTTCCCCCATGCAATTAAATACCACTTCTTAATGCATCCTATAGAAGATAATTTGGCATTTCTAAGACACTGGCTGTTTTGAGTTATTGCACTTGTAATTGACTGTCCAATAAAGAGTACTGAACACAGATCTTGCTTGTCAATCTGTTCTTTTTTGGGAACAGGTTAGTTTGCTGGAAATTTTTATATCACTTGGAGAGACACAGTCTGGTATTGTTGCCTCAGATTTAATGGTATACAGGCAATTGCTGTTACTATCACTTATTACCTATTAAGATCATTACAGTAAATTGTTGTAGCAGTTTGTTAAAGTATGAAGTGAAGTAAATCAACAATTTAAAAAATACCTCTGTTCTTTTTATTGTTGAAGACAAATTAAAAAATTATTTCGCAGTATCAACCTCTGTCAGCTCTAGGAAGTCCAGCTGGCATATAAGAATATAAAGATACCATTTGTTGACGGCAGGGTCATTATTCAGCCTGACAGTGTCTCTTTTCTTCTTCTTTTTTTCACACACCTTATATCTGCATGTGATTGTTTCACAAATTTCTTTCTAGTTTTCTTCACCAGTTTGTTGTCTCCCCACTAACAACATTTGTGTGCTACTGTGCCTATTCCATTATATCTTCTTCTCTTGCATGCCTTTTTATCCAGTATGCTTTAAACCCCGGTTTAAAAATGTGTCTTCTGCTTTTAGGACTCTAGTCCGTGTTGCTGTTATATTTCAGTGGACTTAAATATTTCTTTAAAAATGGCATGTGGTGCACTTTTCATGAACAAAGGGACAGCTAAGCTCACAAATAATACTTCTCTAATTCCAGCATTAATGTTTACACTTATTATTTATGCAGAACCTAAGCAGAACTCTAAAATCTTTTGAACAATTTTCAAATATTTTCTTTCTTCCCTATACATTAGTACAGATTTCTCCCAGATCCAAGTAATGGTAGGGTTTCAGTTCAAATGCATGGGGAAACCTTGCTTTTGTTGCTGCTTCTTAATTTGCAAATTCATAGCATGCACATAGTAGCCTGTTAATATTGTCTTGAATGATGTAAGAATAGGACAAAATTACATAATTCTGCTTTCAGAGCATTAAAAAAACATCCATAGTTTTTTTTATCTGTGTATAATTCACAAATTTTAGTTCATGTATGGCATGCTTCACTTAATTTTGTTATGTATTTCATAGCGATTCTTTACTTCAAGCCACATTTTGTTCTATTGGCATGGCAACAATTTGGTTTTTTAAAGGGGAAAATGGACATATTACCAACAGGTGTCATGATGTAGCTTTAACAAACGAAGTTGGCAAAACTGTTGTGTAACCTTTTCCACACTGCAAATTTGTACTTCATGATTTTTCTGTTGTATTAAATGAAGCCTTAGAAAATGAGGAAATAGATGAAAAAGAAGTTGCTGAAACAAGTGAAGAGACAAAGGATGCCATTCAGACGGGTGCAGAAGCTGAAACTCAAGAAGAGGCTGAAGCAGTAACTACTGATGAATCTCAGGTGGAGAATCAAACAAATACTGAATCTACTGAAGTGGGGAGAGTCGAATCACCTATTGAGGAGGCTTCCTCTGGTGTGCAAGAAGAGCAAGATGCTACTTCTACCTCAGAGACAGATAAAACTCAAGATTAATGCTGCAAATGGAATTTGATTTTAAAAATGCCTTCTTTCACAAGAGAGCACTAGTATGCTCTTACAAACTGAATACATTTTAAATTTCAGGGTTCAGTATTAGAGTCCAGAAGTCCAGTTCCTGAACTTTGTGGAACACTACATCTTTTGGAAGAAAGCCTTCTTTGCCATATCTGGTGGTGGGCTTAATTCCCCCCCCCCCAAGAAGAAATAGGTGATCATGGCTAGGCATTGTTTTAAACAGAATGCATGGTCCTGTTTCCTCTCTTAAATGAACAGCCTACAAGATACTATCTACTATCTAGATAGGGACTTTAGGTCATTCAAAATATAACTGCTCAGAAATCCTGATAGCTTTCTTCTCCCCAGGTGCATTACTTGTTTGAAGAATTAAAACAAATAAGGGATTCATCTTGAACATAACGTATTTTATAGTAAATCAGATACCATTTTGCATTCTTCCCTGACTTGTGGTGGGGAGGAATGTATAATTTGTGTTGAGCCTCAAAAGCTATGACCAAATCAGATCATTCTGAAATACTCTTGCTGGCTGTGAACCAGCAAGTGAGGCTGTATAAAGGTATTTTCTTGGTAATTTTAGGCCCCATACAGACAGGTCTTTGGTGTGGCTTCTGGACTCTTAGGAACATAACTCATTTAAACAGCATACCTCCAAAGTGACCCGAAGCAGCTTTATTTTGGCCTGTCTGTATGGGGCCTTAACTTCGCAGAGCTGCGTGTAGAACCTGTGAATAGGCAGTATTTCCTTTGTAATGCCTTTAAGATTAAATCAGTAAGAACCAGATAAGTAAAATATTGGGTAAGGGTGGGAATCATGTGGCCCTCCAGATGTGTTGAATTGCAAAAGGAATGTAAATCTTTGTAAAATTTGTTCTTGCAGGCAAGAATGGATAATTGTACCACTTTTCCCTTCGTTACAAGAAAGTAGTGGAAGACTGCACTGATTTCAAAGATTATTTGCCACTCAGAGCTTATTCTGTGCAAAACAAATGCACATTTGTTCAGAATCCTCTGTTCTGTACAAAAAAAATGTTATTTTCTGTGCAAAAATCACATACACATTTTTTACATAGAGCAAGTTCCAAACTGTGAAGATGCTCAACCATCTAGGATTTTTCACATCCACATTTCCCAAAACTTTAGAAACCCTGAGTTTGGAGTTTTTAAAACCATTTTCCAAATATTTTTAATAGTCTTATCATCTCTAGATTGCAATGCTCAGCATTCCTCACATTTGGCTATGTTGGCTAAGGCTGCTGAGAACTACAGTCCAACAATATCTGGAAGGTCACATGTTTCTCACCCCTAACCTAGGGTCCAAATCCAATTATTAGTCCTAACTCGATTAGGTCAATTGGATTAAAGGGATTTACATATGTGTTAGCAAGTTTTTGCAGTTTAATGGAAATGACAATTGCATGTTAGACCCATCTATCAATAGTTAAGATTAAGAAGCGGATTTAGGTTTAGTTTTTTCCTTCACTTGTAATGGTAATGGACTGATAGCGTAACACCCCTGGCTAGTCCATCTCAGTTACATTCAACATAAGGTAAATTGTAAAATGAATTTAATGCCATCACTGCTTATAATTTTTGTAATAAAAGATCTGAAGCAACTTCAAAAAGGAAGTAGCATTTCCACAACTGTACTCTGAGGTTTAATACAACATTTAGAATCAACTTTGTAAAAAAATATATAGCAAATTTGATCTATTGATATCTACTCCCTATCCCTGCCCTGCCATAACATACACATTTCAGATATGATGAGAAGAAAAACAGGATTCTTTTCCATTAAATATCACCAAAGCACGTTTACTAAAAACTTCAGAGAGTTTATGGATGTAAACACATGTGTATAATTTTGATAAGTTTAAAAACCGATATTCTTGCAAAAAATGATTTAGAAACACTGTTTTAGATAGGTGTTCACTTACGGTAATATCTTTTATTTCTCCAGTTCTTTTAAAAGAAGCTTATATCTTCATGAAATATAAAAGTTATTGCTCACAACAAAATCAGCCCATTTATAGAAATACCTGTTTTACTCTGAGTTTGACTGTTGGTACATCTAGCTTAATTCTGCTATTATTTGGGGAATTGGGAGGCCAAGATCCTGGAAGTGGGACCTGAAGTGATATTAATAAAACATGGCAACAGTTTTGAGCTTTGAAACTGATACAGACAAATCATGATCTGCCACTTTACTGTGAATGGCCAGCACCGTACCCGTTTCATGACTCCCAAAGTTAGAGAGGTTTCCCATTCACCTTTTTGGCTGGTGGGTGTAGCAGAGCTTTCAGCTATTGTGGGTTATTGGACAGAATGTGAATGGAAGGCTCAACAACAGAAGTATATGAATGTTAAGAGCTTCAATATCTAGGAAGCTGGAATATTGTTTAGGGCCTTGATCTTAAAACAATAAAAGAAATATACTGTAGTTGGAGATTTTAAACAAATTACAAGTCCCAATTATGTTAGATCAACTGAATTAGTGGGAATTATATAAGTGCTCAATTTCTTTTCAGCAACTTGATTCAACAATTTAGTACTAGCAAGTAGATTGTAGTCTGAACATTTAAAATGCTCCAGCTAGCACAAATAAGGTACATCAACTGTGGGTTTTACATTTTGATTTACCGGGCTATGACTACTAAGATGCATTTTTTCCTTTTCCAAACAGAGCAGTTGAATGAATTCAAGAATGTGAATTATATGAAAAAATATATGGTACATATATAGAATTTATGGAATATATATAAAAATTATTGAATGAGAAAAATAATTTTATTTTACTTCAGTATGTATGACAAAATGAAGCACTTTTCCTACTTTTAATAGAGTTGGTACATTAACATAGTAACATTCTCCTACTGCACTGTAGTATTTTATGCAGAAAAAAAACCCCTTACTTCCCTGTTAATCCTTTCCCTGTGGAGTAATGAGTTTAAATAGAATGAAAGAAAAATGCTGAATTGATATTTTGCCCACTGCTTACACAATAAAGGCCCTCGTGTTTCAAATTTAGCTTGTATTCATCTAAAACCTCTAGTGCTCCATGGAATGTATTCTAGTGTATTATTACAGATACTTATTTTTGTAAAAGGTGACAATAATGGGATATGGTAATATGTAAGTATGACATCATGCATTCAAAAGCTGCATTTCTGTGGTGCTATGTTTGCAGGTTAGAACTTATATGTCTGGAGGTGTCAATTGAAGCCACTTGTGCAGTTTAACATGCAAGGTTTTTAAGCTTGGCATTGCCCTGAGTTTTGAGCCATAGAAGGAACTATAGCAGAAACATACCTGGGCTTTTTTGGCATTAGAGATTGGTAAAGGTAGGCCATGTGCCACCAGGGGACCTAGTGGTGAATACAGCCTCTGTAATTGCTTTCCTAAGTTTTATTTCTGTCTAATAATATATACATACCTTCTATGCCTACCTAGCTGACCATATTGTCTAAACAGACACCTCTTGCATGCTGCTCCATTCTTCTCCAGGTGTTTGCTCTGATTCTCACTTCCTTCTCCTGATATATATTCCTGTTCCTGGGAGTAAGAGACACTTGGAACATTACTGCTTCTAGGCACATATGTACACAGACATACATTATGTGCCCATTTCCCCTCATTACAATAAATCACTTTGTTTGCCAGGATTTTATTCTTCCTGGTAAGGGAGACTCTGTAATGTATACAATACAGCAGGACCTCCTCCTCAGCAATGTCTGCCCACCTACCCCAGAGAAGGAACAGGTGAATGCATGAAAATATGACTAACCTGGTTCAACTGTAAGGCTAAGCCATAATTTAGCTTTAATTCTAGTTTCTTGAACAAGCTAGGATCCAGTTCATAGATACTAAAACAAACTGTGGTTTGAAGTCGAAGGCTTTCATTGTTTTTTTGTGGGTTTTTCGGGCTATGTGGCCATGTTCGGGAAGAGTTTCTTCCTGACGTTTCGCCATCATCTGCCTGGCTCTGTCTCAAAGCAAAACTACACTTCCTCACTTCCCAAGTTCCTACATGCTCCCTAAGTTGTATCCAATAGCATACTTCTGCCAATAAAATGCACACTGCTGTTAGGTCACATTTCCCATTCCTGCAGTCTCTCAGATGTGATCCAAAGGATTATGGCAGGGGTAGGCAACCTGCGGCCCGCGGGCCGGACAATGCGGCCCGGCGAGGCCTTGGGAACGGCCCCAGCCTGGTCCTGCCGCCGGGGCCTTTGAGGGGCAATTGTCTATAGAAGCCTCAGAAACATGCATTTATATTAACATTTTTTAAAAAATCAGCAAATTTTTTCACGTGTCCTCCATTTTTTAAAAAAAAAGTGTCTTCCATTTGAAAATTTTGTCCTACATTTGTCCTGGTTTATTTATATATTTAATTTTAAATTTTTTTTAATTATTTATTTTTTGGCTTCGGCCTCCCAGTTGTCTGAGGGACAGCAACCCGGCCCCCGGCTCAAAAAGATTGCCTACCCCTGGGTTATGGTATCCTTCAAGGGCAGATTTGAGATGCACATGGTGGGATGCAGAGTGGAGCAATGCAACAAATTAGAATTAAAGTATTTAGTTAATGACAAACAGCAGTTCATGTAAGCCAAGATTTACAAACAAACTTTCAACTGTGTTTTGCAATCCTGGTTTTTTGGCCCCACACAATGATTAGTGATCTTGGATGCATGTACAGACATGAGTTAAGCTACACAAATTGTAATTTAATATTAGGTCCAAGCAGGGCTTCATTCTGATGTTTGTTAGTGTGCTGTGCATTTGGGATTTGTGTGGCAACAATAATTTGGGAAATGGCTCCAAAGCATCCTACATACGCATTACAGTCTTTAATTGAGGATGGCAGATAAAGGTAAAGAACTAGAAACAAGTTTAAAAGGTACAGCTAACTCAATCAAATATGCTTAACATACACACTTCTATGCAAGATGGAGTCCACTGCTGAGTAACCTTTCAGAAATGCCATTGTTAATTTCATGCTACTCTTGCTTGAGAATGTAGGCTATTAGCTCCTAGTTTATTTTAGTAATGACTGGTAAGCAGTCACATTTGTCTTTTGTAGTTGTTTACTCTTAGACTTTGAGTTAACTGCTGTTTAGATGTTCAGGGAGCATTAATAATTGGGTTCCATTAACACAGGAGTAACAAAATACATGCACTGATAACAACATTTGCTTTGGACATCATGTGTTTTAATTGAGACCTTTGAAAGGATTTCATTTACATAGTTTTCATCACTACTCAGATATGATTGCAGTGGAAGACAGCTCTTTTGTTAGTTCCAAATATCAGTTAACTACTGAGAATTATGGTCTTTGAGACTTCTGCTTTCTTCATATCATTTATTTGCATATTTACAACTAGATAGCAAATGTGGAAAGAGCTGCTATAATTTGCTAGTACTGATATTGTTGACAGTACAAAAGTTCTGTATGTTTTTAAAACACCTGTCATGACTCCTGAGAATCAGTTAAGCATTTTACATAAACATATGGCTTTAAATGCAATTTAATGTTAAGTGTATATTTAAATGCACAATATACACAGGAAAATAAAACCCTGACAGACACAAATGCTGTAGCAAAAGTCTGTCAAATACCTACTGTACATTTATAGCTTCAGTAATATTGTTACGCCTGTTTTGTAGGATTCTGCCCTTAATGGACAATGGCAGAATAAAGCAACAAAAACTATAAAACAGGTTTAGAATTTACAGCTAAACTCAAATAACTATGCTTACTATGCACACTTCAATGCAAGTTGGAGTCTATATTAGGAGCTTTTATTAGTTGTCCCTCCCGCCCCCTCTATGGTTCCCCCCAGGCTGCTTCCATCACTTTGATTATCTTGTGGTGATATACTGTACTATCTTTTGAAAATCCCAAAAATCTGGATAATCAAACTTCAACACTGGCAATAGTCTGTAGCACTCTTGTAAAGAAGCAGAAAGCCTCTGGGCACTATTGTGGCCAGTTTGGAACCATTACCTTTTGGACTACAAGTCTCAGAATCTCCCAGCCATTGGCTTTTCTGAGACTTATAGTCCAGACTGAATTTTTCTAAACATCTGACTATGGCACATAGGTATCGTTCTTTGCTTTTCCAGTGTTGGACTCCTGTTTTCTCCCTGGCTGAGTAAGCACCTTATGGCAGCTTCAGTCCTTGCTAAAAAAAAAAGATACTTTTCTGCAATTTGATTAAGTCAAAATACTGTAAACTCTGCAAAAAACTCAACACTGATATTTGAAAACCAATGAAGTTTATGATATACTTCAGTAAACCCAAAACACTGTCGTCCCTGAAAATAATAATGGAAGTATTCATGTGTGTTTAAATTACTGAATGACACTAATTTACAATGCATAGTTAGGGTATGAAGGACACTGAGCCAGGCTTCAGCTTTTGTTCATGCTGGTCCCAAAACTCCAGGCAAATTCCAGTTGTGTTGTGCTAGTCATCTGCTATTATGTTAGCTTCACAGTCTTTAAAAAGGAATCTGTTTAGAAGTATTTGGACATGACATTCTCTATTAGAGAAACAATGTCTTGATGGCTGGGCTAGCTAATAAAATAGTTTGTTAAAGGAAAGATGAAGTTCACAGATAAATAAACAGTCTCATTCACAGGGATTACTTTGTTTTCCAAACACAGCCCTAGAGTTTCAGGCCACATAAATACTTTACTGTACACTTTTTTTTGGAAAAATAAGCGCTTCTTCATGTCACGTAAGCCCACAAAATTATCTCTATAAACTAATTTCAGAAAAATATTTACCAATAAAAACATCATATTAAAGCATTAAACCTTTCAAATTAGATTTTTGTTGTTGTGTGCCTTCAAGTTGTTTCTGATTTATGGCAACTCTAAGGAGAATATATCATGGGGTTTTCTTGGCAAGGTTTGTTGCTAAAGTTTGCCCTCACCTTCCCCTGAGATACAGTATATTAGATATACAAGTTTTAAAAATGAAATCTCCCCACCTCATTCTTAATTAGAGAATTCTTGATTGTCCATTCCCATAATAAAATTCCTTTCTTTTTCTCCTGGTGGGAGGAAAGTTTGAATATGCTATCATATGCATGGAAAGATACACAAATCATACAGCTTATTGTACTGTATATTAAAGGGTGTAATCCTCTGCACTAGAATTTACCTTTGAGTAAATCGAGTTAATTTAAACAGAGTTGTGATGTACTGCTGCAGTCTGGCAGCCCTCTCCAAACAACCTTTCAGATGTTTCTCTGCAAAGCAGATACACACTAAATTATAGAAAGTCTATAATAAGTGAAGGGTCAAAAGTCAACAGTTCTGCCCAATGTACTGTTATGTGGGACCTTGGTATCCATGGGGGATCAGTTCTAGCCTCTCTCTGCAGATACCAAAACCCACAGATGCTGAAGTACTGATGTCCCCAATGGTGGTGCATGCACATGGCCACACTGCCATTAGGGACAATGGGAAATCAGGTAAGCCCCTGTTGTCCCCAAAGACTGCGTGTCCACATTGCCACATCACCATTAAGGACAACGGGACTTTATGTAAGCCCCCATTGTCCCCACTGTTTGAGTGTGCACATGACTGCACCACCATTAGGGAAAATGTGACTTCAGGTGAATGGCGGTATGGCCACATGCATGCACCACCATTAGGGAGGACACAGGCTTGCTGTCTGTGGATACTCCAATCCATGGATGGCAAATCTGCGGATACTGAGGCTCCACTGTATTGGCCCAAATAATGCACTGCCCTGATGACTGGTGCAACATTGTGTTTGAATTATACTTTCCATCTTTGAAAGTTAAGGCTTCCCAAATTCATCCATACTCCAAGACCCATAACATGGCAAGTTACAACTATTGCTTCAATGAGTATCCTATATTAATGTTGTACAAATTAACTATTTCAGATACTTTAAATTCAGAATTTTTATTTTCATTAAATTGTCATTTAAAATACTCATGTATGCAATATGATGGGGTCCATCTGCTGCTGAAATAGTCGCTGTTGGTGGAATAGATTTCCCCCTTCTGATTGCACCCCCCCCCCCAAATATCTGCTTGGGGCAGCAGGGCCTTTGAAGCAGATTGAGGGGAATGGGGGAATGCAGGGAAAGGAATTTGAAGGTGGGCTCTATGCTGTAAGAAGACACCTGCTCTAATGATGTTGGACACCGCCATACTTTAACAGGTACTTTCTTGAGAACATGATCAATTGCTAAAGTTAACATAAACATACTTAAACATATTCAATGGTAGTAGCTGTGTTGGCCGTGCAGCAAAATCCAACAGAATCCAAAATCAACACTACTGGCCAATGGAAATGCAAAAAATACATAATGCAAGCTTTTGAAGCTCTACTGGTTTCTTCATTAGATAATAGCGATAGCATTTACATTTCTATACCACTTATCAGTGAATTCAGAACTCTAGTTCTGATATGTATGTCAATTACCCCCACAAGCTGGGTATTCATTTTAGTGACCTACAAAAAGATGGGAGGCTGAGTCAACCTTGGAGCCCTGGAACTGAACTCGCAAACTTTATTAATAATTACTTTTATTAATTAATAAAGAGTAATTCTCAGCATCATGCTTTTTTTTGTGGACCAAAAGTGCTTTGGTTTTGGTTTTCATTCCAAACTTTGAAACAGGATTTTCTCTTTTTTTTTTTTTTTTTGGCATGATACAAATGGATCCCCCACAAATAACAAAGGCCAACTAACTGCTTTGTTGAGAAGCATCAGGGCCTCAAAAGTGACACACACTTTATATAGCTCTCTTATCTCTATATATGGCAATAAAACATGTTAAAATTGAATAATAATAAAAACTTTATTTATATACCGCTCTTCCAACATGATCAAAGCGGTTTACAACATATCAAATGGCATTACAAATCTCAAATAAAATTCGTAAAAACATTTTAAAAACATCATAAGAAACAATCTTAAATATCTTAATCACAGGTCAAATATCTTGAGGTAACTTCTGTTAAGGGATGATTTCTCTCAGGAGGGAATGCACGATGGAAGAGATAGGTTTTCAGCGATTTCCTAAAAACATTTAAAGTAGGACTAAATCGGATCTCTTCTGGAAGTTTATTCCAACACGTCGGAGCTATCGCTGTAAATGCTTGAAAAACATGTACCAGGAAAGATTCTAGAGCAAATCATAAAATAGAAAGTCTGTGAACATCTAGAAGGCAATGCCATAATCACAAAAAGTCAACATTGGTTTCAGAGAAACAAGTCATGCCAGACAAATCTGATCTTTTTTATAAAATTACCAGCTTGATATGAAGGGAATGCCATAGATATAGCATATCTTGATTTCAGTAAGGCCTTTGACAAGGTTCCCCATGACATTCTTGCAAACACGCTTGTAAAATGTGAGTTAGACAAGGTAACTGTTACATGGATTTGTAATTGGTTGACTGGCCAAACCCAAAGGGTGCTCAACAATGGCTCCTTTTCATCCTGGAGAGAAGGGATCCCACAAGGTTCTGTCCTGGACCCAGTGCTCTTCGACATCTTTATCAATGACTTGGATGACAGAATTGGGGGCATACTTATCAAATTTGCAGATGACACCAAATTAGGAGGAGTAGCTAATACCCCAGAGGACAGGATCAAAATTCAAAATGACCTGAATAAATTAGAAAGCTGGGCCAAAGCTAACAAAATGACCTTCAACAGGGAAAAATGTAAGGTACTGCACTTAAGGCAGAAAACATAAAATGAACAGATATAGGCAGGGGGTTGGACTGGATGGCCCTTGCGGTTTCTTCCAACTCTATGGTTCTATGAATCTATGATGGGGGACATCTGGCTGAACAAGACTACATGTTAAAGGGATCTAGGAGTTGAAGTAGACCACAAGTTGAACATGAGTCAACAGTGCGATGCAGCAGCTAAAAAGGCTAATTCAATTTTAGGCTGCATCAATAGAAGTATAGTGTCTAGATCAGTGATGGCAAACCTATGGCACGTGTGCCAGAGGTGGCACTCAGAGCCCTCTCTGTGGGCACATGTGCCGTCACCCCATAACAGAGTTTGCCAGAGTTTGTTACTAGAAAGCCAGAGGGACACGGCACTTTGCAATAAATAAGTGGGTTTTGGGTTGCAGTTTGGGCACTTGGCCTCTAAAAGGTTCACCATCACTGATCTCGATCAAGGGAAGTAATAGTGCCATTCTATTCTGCTTTGGTTGGGACACACCTGGAATAATGTGTCCAGTTCTGAGCATCACAATTCAAAAAGGATGTTGAGAAACTGGAATGTGTCCAAAGGAGGGCAACTAAAATGGTGAAAGGTCTGGAAACCATGCCCTATGAGGAACAATTTAGGGAGCTGGGTGTGCTTACCCTGGAGAAGAGAAGGTTAAGAAGTGACATGACAGCCGTGTTTAAATATTTGAAGGGATGTCATATTGAGAAGGGAGCAAGCTTGTTTTCTGCTGCTCCAGAGAACAGGACCCAGAACAATGGATGCAAGCTGCAGGAAAAGAGATTCTAGCTCAACATTAGGACTTCCTGACAGTAAGGACTGTTTGACAGTGGAACATATTTCCTTGCAGTGTAGTAGAGTCTCCCTCCTTGGAAGTCTTTAAACAGAGGCTGGATGGCCATCTGTCGGATATGCTTTGATTGGGAGTTCCTGCATGGCAGGGGGTTGGACTGGAAGGCCCTTGTGGTCTCTTCCAACTGTATGATGCTATGATATATATATATATAAAAAATACCAAGACCAGATGGAATAATACATTTTTGACTGGCTGCCAAGTCAACAGGGTTGGATACAGCCTGACATTTCTGGTTGATGAGTTCAATCATTGAGTTGCTCCTACAGAGAATGCCCTGTCTTGTTCACCAGTATACCTTCTTGAGGTGTTAGGTCTCTTGTGAGGATCTCAAATTTTGGGCATGCTTATCTTGGAAGAGTCAGTAATTCAGTTATTCTGCTTTGAAGCTGTTACAGTACAAGTGATCTGCCTCAGTGATAATGGTAAGTTAGCAATACAACCCTAGTTCTGCTTCTTTGATTTAGAATTTATCATTTATCATTCTACAACGTTTCTTGTTACTGTGTTCAACCACTCTGTCTCTTTTTGCTTACAGCCATTCCTGTCAGGCACCCTGCTTTTCTCTTTACTGTATGTTTATTGGACCTGGCAACAGCTCCGCTACAGTCTTTTATATACTCTTACAGCAACAACAAGTATTGATAGTATTTATTTCAAATTAGTACCACATTCATTCCTTCCAGTGGGCATTCCATAGCATGAAATCTTTTTAAATAGCATGTCATTCATTTTAACCTCTGGGCAAACTCACAAATAGTATCCTATACAGTATAAGGTGAAAGATGGCATACAAATGAAATAAATAAAGGAGAAAAGTGGTATAGGATATAAAAAAAACCCAACAACATATTTATATATCCCAGAAGCTAGCTTCAGTTTTTCTACATTTGTGGCTTTGGTATTTGCGGTTTTTATTATTCATGGATTTGATTAATATGTTCTTTCTAGGAATATCTAAGTCCTCCAGTGCAACTTTATGGTCAACTTTAACTGAAAGTCTCACTGAAAGACCTAGAGATTCCTAGAGAGAACATATTAATCAAATCCGTGAATAATCCGATCTGTTGGACGTTGACCACAGAGTTGCACTGGAGGACCTAGAGATTCCTAGAGGGGTGTCCTCTCAGGTAAAAACATGGTGGTTTTTTTTTTGTTTTGTTATTTGTGGTTTTTCCATTTTCCTGAGGGGTCTTGTGCCCCTAACCCTAGCGAATATGGAGGGACAATCATATATCTCAGAAGAACAAGACTAGGGATAATAAACCAAGGCAAGCCAGGTTCCATAGAGCTTCATTTTTATCTGATATTATATGCCAGATGCAGTGTTTCTGCTATGCTTACAGTATATACATTTTCTGTCTTTTTGAACCATGAGTGAATCTATATAGATCTTGGTTATCTGCACTTGCTACTTTGAAGTTAATTTCACGGATGCATCCACCATGAGTCTAAGGCTGCTGCCACACTACAGAATTAATGAAATCTGACACTACTTTAACTGCCATGGCTCAATGCTATAAAATCCTGGGATTTGCAGTTTGTTGTGGCACTAGAGCTCTCTGACAGAAAAGGTTAAATATCTGACAAAACTACAAAGCCATAGCATTGAGCCATGGCAGTTAAAATGATGTCAAACTGCATTAACTCTGCAGTGTACATGCAGCCTTACATCCATTCCCTGGATAATTATAGTACTTGGGATGTTTTGTCCTATTTTGCAGGTACTTACATTGAAACTATTTTGTGTCTTCATGGAATATTTTTATCATACAAAGCAATCCCCCAACTCAACTGGCTTTCCACCTATGAAGGAAACAGGCACAGTCCATTTATCTTTCCCCCCCCAAGGAACTGCAAAGCAACTGGGGCAATTGTGATTTGAAACACATCCCCTCCTATACTGTTCTGATCAGCTCTTACTGGATTCATTTTATAAAAATTAAACCACTCTGGGCTTTCCAGCAGCAGTGTAGCTTTCAGTTGGATGCAACAGACTACCGGTAGTTGGAAACATGTGGTTAAATCTATCTTGTCACTCTGAATCTAAGGAGCCTCATTTGTTCCTAAAAGGAGAGATGGGAAATGGCAATAGTGATCACACACACATTACACTCCCATGGCAAATAATTAATTAGGAGCTGAGAGCACAAATTTGCATGTGACAATATTTAGAAACATGTCTACATGATGTAGACTTTGGTGTTGTGTACCTTTAAGTCATTTACAACTTACAGCAACCCTCAACTATCCCTAGATAATGCTGGAATCTTTTGTTATAAATAGCATGGTTATATATAATTTAAAGGGAAATAATTATCAGCTGACCAAGAGCATGGTAGGAACTTCAACAATTTAGTGTTCAGGTCCCTGGGACATAAATGTGCATAAAATATCCTTATCTATCATAGATAGACACTTTACCACATGAGACTTGGAAAGCGTAATTACAGCAGGATAGCAGTTTCTGTGCCACATCTAGCCATACAGTGCTGTGTCTGTGAGTGGCTCTGCTCTGTAGTCCATCCATTGCTGGAGCATTCCTTCTCATTGACAGGCCAAACCTGTTAGTACCTCCCAATCTTGCTGCTTTTCCACTGTTCATGCATGTGTTGAAGCAGTTCCAATATGCAAGCAGTCGCATGGTGCAAGTGTGATTATGCTCCTTTCCCCCCCTCCTCTCTCCCTCTTGCAATACCAGGCAGTTTTTTTGTCGCCACCCCATTTTTTTTTCATTTATTTAAACTTAATGGATTGCTATCATAATGCAATTGTGCTTAAATAAACAAACAAGGATTGAAAGACATGCTAGGAGGGACATTGGGCAGGGGCCATGGAGTATGATGCATGGAAGGCAGAGGCCAGGACAGAAGCAGCATTGTGGCAGTTTGGAAGAGCTGTGCAATAATGACTGTCCACAACCCAGTATATTTGCATTTCCTACACTAACACAATTGTGGTGCCTTATGAACCTGGTGTGATAAATTCCATAGATATATAATACATATTGGAATAGATTTGACTCCTTGTAAAACAGATTCATGCATTCACTGTCTCTGATATAACTAATCCAGTTTCCTCAGTTTCAAACAGTAGAAGGTATTAAAAGATCTCTTAATAGGGAAGAGATTATTCCTCAATGTGCATCCTCTTCAATAAATAAATAAAAAAACCAGATTAACTCCCATCAAGTCCCACTGCTTCTACTGGAATTAAATATTTTAAATAAATACGTTCAAACTCACATTCTTTGATCTGGGACCTCATAATGAGTTCTTCCTCTCTTTTAACATAGACATTTATTAAATCATAGCTAGAATTCTGAGAGCCAGCATGTTGTAGTAGTTTGAGCATTGGTCTACAACTCTGGAAGCCAGGGTTCGAACCACTCCTCAGCCATGGAAATCCACTGAGTGACTTTAGGCAAATCACAATATCTCAACCTCAGAAGAAGGAAAACCCTGTGACAAGCTCGCCTTAGGGTCACCGTAAGTCGGAAATGAGTTGAAGGCACACAACAACAAAGCTAGAATTTAAAGTGATGTGCAATGTTCAATCTACCAGCAATACAAACTATGAAAAAGCATAGTTTCCCCCTAAGGCACATTCATACTAATCTACTATTTTTGTTTCCTCTCAAATGCAATATCCTGTAGAGTACATAACCTAGTATTAACTTAACAGAGAAGAATGTCTTCATAGTTCAAATAAAGTACCAATACTCTTTATCAAAATAGGGTCCTGCCCCCCCTGCAAACATTCAATTCTCTGTTTTGAGCAGTTTTTATTACTTTGATATTTACAAACACACTTTTGTTTTGTTTTGTGTTTGCAACCATTTTAATATGGCTTCCTTTCAGAGTTATTCTGAAAGAACTTGTGCTTTGGATTCACATTTTAAGCCATGAGGGCATGGATCACGAAGCCAA
Source organism: Sceloporus undulatus (assembly GCF_019175285.1). Taxonomy (NCBI): domain Eukaryota; kingdom Metazoa; phylum Chordata; class Lepidosauria; order Squamata; family Phrynosomatidae; genus Sceloporus; species Sceloporus undulatus. Next base: position 150,866,844 of record NC_056526.1, read on the forward strand.
TTAATGTGAGATGTGGTTTCATGGTAGATTTGAGATGTTTCTCTTGACCCATCACTATAATGTCTCTCTTGCATCTGTGGATTCTTTGTTTTGCACCTAATGCAAGGGAACTGTGAATTACCCATCCGCTTCCGAGCTCAATATAAGGTGTTGGTTATTACCTATAAAGCCCTAAATGGCTTGGGCCCAGGATACCTAAAGGACCGCCTCTCCCCGTACATTCCGCCTCGCACCCTCAGAACATCTGGGCAGCAACTCCTGAAGGTGCCTGGGGCTAAGTTGGCTGCTACTGCCAGAAGATCCTTTTCCACAGCTGCCCCAGCCCTTTGGAATACGCTGCCCACAGAGCTCCGCTCATCTACCACCCTGGCCCAATTTAGGAAGGGTCTCAAAACCTTCCTATTTAATCAGGCATTCCCCGTCTAAATATCCTGTGGGCCTCCCTCCTCTCTCGTGGCCGTGAGGTTGGGCTAAGGGGTTTTTTATTGTTTTTAAGGATTGTTGTTTTTATATGTGTTTTTAATCTGTTTGTTGTTTGCACTTTGGTGCATTTTGTTAGCCGCCCTGATCGTTCGGAAGGGCGGGGTATAAATAAAAATTTTATTTATTTATTTATTACTCTCGGCCAATTACACACAACATTGTGCAAGTTCTTAAGTACTCAAAAATTCTTCATTAGGAGAGATGATAAACAAAGCAACAAGGTCAATATCCAAAAACAACAACTGGATTATGGGTTCCACATTTAGTTACAGTCTTTAAATGGAAAATGGAAAGAAGCTGCATTTTGGAATTTCTCTTTGGGCCAAGAAAGCTGCCTTGACATTTTATTATGGTGAGGGACCATAATTTTGAGTACACAATAGCATTTTCTAGCATTCCTATATGGATTCTACTGTGCTACCCTTTCCATTGAATGTTTTAATTCTGTGCAAAATCCTGGATTATAACGTCATGCTACCTCCTTCGCTAGCCCTGGTCTTGATGACTGGAGGGTATTAGGATGTCATGGTGATGTTTCTTCAATTATCTTTGCTACTAGAATTGAGCACCATCAACGAAGGACAGCAGCTCCATTACGATGGAGACCCTGACAGGAAACTACAACTGGTGGCAGCATGTAGAAAGCCTTGGAGCAGGGCACAAAAGTCCAGCTGGAGATTTTGGATCTGATGAATTTTTGGCCTCCTTGGCTATAATCAGCAGTAACTTGCATAGTGCAAAAATGGTATGGGGAGTCTACCCTTTTGCCAGGAATGGTTCCAAATTACAATTTGAGAATATGTGGTGTTACCAACCTTACCCCAACAGGGCTTCCAACCAGCAGAGGAGTGCATGGTATACTTAGATCTTGTAAGGGAGAATTTGGTCAGCAAACTGGATATACTTAGTTCTGTGACACCTCACTGTCTGTCCTACCAGACATCCCAGTAGGCATCAGCTGCCACTATCTTCTGTCTTGGCTGGTGTGAGCCAGTGTTACTTGAAGTGTGGCAGTGGAATTTAGCTGAAGGCTAGAGTTTGGAAAGTGTGGGAAGACAGGTGCCTTCATCCCATTTAACAGAACTTTATGGTGCCTAGTACTGCTCCAAGATTTTCTAAGGATTAAATTTACAGAAGCCTAATCACATATCCAAACTGAGAACCTTAGAGTGATTTAGCAACATCAATAATTGGCTGTTCTTCCGAACATCCAAAATTCAAATGACATTCTGTAGATAGCTGGGAGGGACTATGTTAATGAGAGCAAAGGGAGAGCAGGTCCATGAACAAGTAAGGTTTCTCTATGACAGCAGTGGTGGGATGGGTAAGGGAAAAGAGAAGGAGGTACAAGTATTCAAGGAAAGGGGTAGGTTATAGTCATCTAAGGGGCAAAACAGACCGGCAGAAGGGTAACCTTGAAACCACCTCTTTCAAAGATAGATTGGGGCTGTGGTGAACACATGCTGTGGCCCCAATCCACCTTGAAGCCAGCTGAAAAAGGAGCAGCAAAGAGACGGTCCTTTTTCAGCTGGGGAAAAGACGGCTGTTCCCACTCTGCTGCGACCCTATAGTGGCTTCAAACTGCTCCAGTGGTGTATGGCATATAAACCTTTATTACCTTGGTGTGGTGTCTTCAAATGAGCCAAGGTTTTATATGCACTAGCTATTTATGATTCTTTTAACCATTCTCCCCCTCCCCATCATGGGCACTTATGAAGTTTCCCACAACCAACTGAATGATTACATGAAGCTTGTATTTGTTTCTATGGAGGATTATCTCCTACCAAAGCCTCATAACATAGTCTTTTCAAAGACTTCTTAAAGGGGGGGGGAGTTTTGGGGTATTTTCTGATGACAATGGGATATGAAAATTTCACTATGTGTACACACAGTTCTGTGTGTAACACTTTGGAACCTAGTTCTGGTTTTGTTTTGTTTTTAATGTGGACCTCCATTGCAACTTGGCTTTGTATAGATTTTTGCTTCCCTTACTTCTTGTAAAGGAAAACAGAAACTTACTTGCCTAGAAGGTTTGATAGTGTAAGCAGCAGATAGTTGACTTTCGTATGACTTCTGGATGTGAGCTTTTCCTTATGAGTGATATTTCTGCATGGCTTCCACTTCCTCCGTTGGTGAGTTCTAAGGACAGGCTTTGATGCCTTTTAGATAAAAGAACACAGGCATTTTAGAATATAGGTGGAAACAAACAATGTAATGCCTCAAGGTACAGAGAGACTTTATCCCTCACAAGACTATGCCCCCCTATTGTTTCAGCTGCAAATTGTTCAAAAGGAGGTGTCATAACAAATAAGAGCCCTAACAAAATAAATATAATATTAACAATGCTGTATACATACGAAGAGAATTCTACATATACATACAGAGGGAATTCCTGTGGATTCAGAGCTCCCCTCAGAGTAAGAAGAAAGATCTGCAGCTCTGCACGCTCAAGACTCTCCTGGTCAGATGGCCAGGCTGACCACAAAGCAAGACTCAAAGAAGGAAAACAAAGTTCGGTTTGAAAACAGAGAGTGCATCTACATTGCAGAAATAATGCAGTTTGACACCACTTTAAGCACTGTAACTTCATTCTATGGAATCCTAGGATCTGCAATTTTACAAGTGTTTTAGCCACTGCCAAGAAGTTCTGGTACCTCACAAAACTACAAGAATTCTGTAGGATGGAGCCATGGCACTTAAAATGGTATCAAACTGCATGACTTCTACAGTGTAGATGCACCCAGAGTCCAGGTGTTGAGAGGGAAATTAAGTAGTAGACATATCATGGAAAAATATACTCTCCACCAAATTTTCCAGCCAGCATGGCCAGTAACCATACTAGCTGGGGAACTCTGGGAACTGTATTTAAAAAAGCTTTCCCAAGCTCCTATTGCAGGATTGGAAAAGTTAAAGAACCAGAGGAAAGGTTACAGGAGCAAGATAAGGTGGCAGAAGAGCTGCATATAGTTTATGCTTTGCTGCTCAAATTCTGCCATAGAAAAACCAGCTGCTTTCTGTGTAGTGAAATGTATCAAACAGAAGAGGGCACTCGATCAAAGACTTAAATGTTGATGGAAACTTCTGTATAGAAACCCAGTCAACCTGCAACAGACCTGATGTTAAACTATGTAGACCGGAATGCTTAATGTATGTTATTTTCTTTCAGAGGAAATAGTGGCTTGATTAAATAAACTGTAACTGAAATGTACAGCTTGATAGTACTTTTCCAACATGAACTGGCATGATTTGCCACATCACTTATTAGTAATAAGTTTATGGTTTTGTTAGGAGAGAATCCAAACTGGGATTTTGAAATTTGAATGTTTTTTCTTCAAAAACCAAATTACAATTTTTTAAAAAAAGTTGACAACTAAATGACAATTGCCTTAATAGTCCATCAGACACAAATCAACCCAGTTCCACACTTTCCCAATGCCATGGATCAAAACAGGATTTGCTTAATAAGATTAAACTTTATAAACCTTGTGAAGTGTTTAATTACTGTGGTGTGCAGAGAAATAAAGATCCTCGTTGAACTGGCTATAGTGACTGGGTCTCATTGTTCCTAGAATCCTCCTATTCGTACAGCAACCAATATTGTTTGTTCAAAACTAATGCATGCATTTGTCTAACATGCCTCCTCTGCCTTTGAAGGGCTCATATGTTGCCCACTATCACTGATTTTCCTACAGCCTACATTATAACATCTATTGTTTTGAAGACATGCCTCTAAAAGATATTCATGCAATTAAACAGAACTGTTGCTTGCCTTTCATTTTAAAGGGACAATGGATGAATGCTTATTTAGCAGAATGCATGCTTCTAATTAAATGAAAGGCTCTTTGTATAGTAGAATCACATAATCACTATGCAATTTCCTCAACAATCCTGAGAAAGAAAAGTACAAGTATAACCAAAGTAATATGAACAAGTAAATTATGTTGGTTCAGATGAAGGTAGGGAAGAATGAGTATTACTATAAAGTGTCCAGAAAGCCTTATTTTTTGGGTGAAAAATACAGATTGTAAGTAATAATAAATGATCTATGCCATGGTTGTGAAGCTCACATTGAACTCATACTGAAGTAGTACACACGCACAAAAATAAATTAAAATGATGGAATAGGGACGGGTAGATTCTCCTCTATCCTATCTTTGGTACAAGATGAGAAGCAAAGAGAGAAAAGGGCTCCTGTCCTATATCTTTAAGAGCTACCTGGAAAAGGGCTTTTTTAAGCCAATGGAACTCTCTCACACACATATGGCAGACTGCAATTGATAGACTCTTCTGTTCCATGCAACCATTAATGATACAAGAGTCCTTCACCAGAAATTATTGTCCCATTTAAAGATAATTTTACTACAGTTTAGCAGCTGAAAGGAACTGCCAGATCTGGAGTTCTGGGGAAGAAAGACGTTTTAAGGTTTTAAGAATATAGCATTACTAGCTTTATTTAGCTATATTTTCTTACAAGGGTAACAGGAAGTTAAAATCCTTTAGATGGGCTGGCAAAGAAATTTTGCTTCCTAAGGCAAAGGGCAAGATGGCACCACCAACCTAATCTTTTAATTTACAGAAATCAACTGGAAGATGGTTGAAACTTAGTTCTGCCTTGGCAATGGGACAGTATTCTTCAGTGCACCTGAATACAACAGGTTAAGGATTCAGGTTAGGCTATGTGACGGCACATTGAACACTGCCATTTTCTCATTCTTTAACATCTGTGCCTGAGATTATTGCATTGCTCTGTCAAAGAATTGGGCTGGCCCTGTGCCTTATTCTCTGTTTTTCATTTTGACTTGGACAAGTAAAGAGGACAGATGAAGAAAGTAAAGACAAAACCAGGCAGGGAAAATGTATCAAGCATCTGATTTCATTTCTAGAAGCTTTGCATAACTGGATTTAGGTGAATATTCAGACTGAATCAAATCTGCCAAATAACAAGTTACACTTTGGTTCTGAAAGTCCACTTCACAATCAAGTTCTAGTAAAGTTGTTTTTAGGTAACAGAGGTACAACACAGGCTGGTAATGCTGAAGCCCAACTTGCATCAATAGGTTCCAGAAGCAGACAAAGGGAAGAAACAGGGGTAGAAAGAGATTGGCTACGGATTTGAGTTAAGCTCATATATGTTATTTAATTTCATAGCGCACTGGGCTAGAACTACCCCACTTTCTGCCCACTTACTTTCTTGCACCCTGGGAACTGGGGGACAAAAACAGGTGAGAAGATACATCAAGAATTTTTGGGCCAGTCAGTATATTGCAGCTTAACTTACTATACTGGGTGATTATGGGGACACAGGAAAGGGTAGAAGAGATCTGTGGGTAGCACTCAACATACCAAAGAAGTTACACACACACACACACACACACATAAAATTTATACCCAACCTTTCTCCCAATATGGGACACAAAGCGGTTTACAATATAAGTTAAAAGAAAAGATCTAAAACAAGGTATAGTACAAAGGCTTTAACAACATTAAACAAACAATCCAATCAAAATGTTAATTTAAAAATAGGTTCTCAGACTTTGATCATCCAGCTGTTTTGCACTTTAGCTCCCCACCAGCGTGGCCAATGATGACAGATTCTGGAAGATGAAGGTCAAAACATCTAGAGGATCAAAGATTGAGAACCACAGATTTAAAATAAAAAGATATTCAACACTTTTTAGTTAATGTTACAAAATACAGCATACTCATCCTTCTGCCCCAACCAGTTAAAAGTTGAAAGCCTGTCTAAATAAGAAGGTAATTACCTGCCTAAAAAAAGACAGCAGGGAGGGGGCCACTCAAGCTTCTCTTGAAAGGTTCTCACTGGTGTCTTCACCAGATGAACCATGAAGGTGGTGAGATGGAGAGGAGACCTATTTCTGAAGAGCATAAGACACAGAAAGGCTTGTGCAGAGAGAGGTGGCCTTTTAGCCTTTCAGACAGTTCCGATCTAAGCCATATAGGGCTTCATAGGCCATAACCAGCATTTTGAATTGTCTCTGTAAAGGGACCAGTAGTTAGTAAAACTGTTTCACAAACTCATTATAGGTTCCCTATAATCAGGCCTGGTCAGCACTCCAGCTATGGCACTTTCAACCTGATGAAGTTTCCAAAGGCAGATATATGTAGGTTGCCTTACAGTAAGCCAAACAAGATCAATTCAAGGCATGTGTTACCATGGCCAGATCTAACATCTCCAATATATATGTGTGTGTGTATGTACAGTAAATTATTATCTTAACTGATGGCCATTAGTTTTTTTTTAAAGAATGTACATGTGAGCTATCAAAAATATGTGAATCATATATAGTTATATTTGCACATAAAATAACACTATATTTTTAAAAGAATGAAATTATTCATGTTTAATATATAGGTGAAATCCTATGCATGTCGACCCAGAAGTGCCACTGAGTTTAATTATGCTTTGCTGTTGTCACTGTTGTATGCCTTCAAGTTGTTTCCAATTAATGGCAATCCTAAATCAACACTATCATAGGGTTTTCCTAGGAAGATTAAGAAGAAGCGGTTTGCCATTGCATTCCTCTGTGGCTGAGAGTGTGTGACTTGTTCAGGATCAGGTAACTACACTCTTATAGTGCTGCTATTCTACTTTTACTGCTCAGGCTGCCTCCTGTTGCATTCTGGGATTTGTAGTTTGGGGAGAGGCATTTAGGATTCTCAGCCAGAGAGCTCAGGCCTCACTGAACTACAAACCCCAGAATGCAACAGGAGGCAGCCAGAGCAGTAAAAGTGGAATAGCAGCACTCTAAGAGTGTAGTGTCATTTGCCCAATGCTCAAACCACACCACACGGATTCTTTAATTATATTTAGGTCCAGATAAATTTGTATAGCCCAAACCTATATCCATTTTCCTGGGATTAAGGTTTATTGAACTAAATGTGACTATTTTTAACTAAACGTACACTAGTTTAAACAATAAGGCTGATTTTAGAAGGACTACAATTCTAATGAGAACTGTTTCAAACACATGACGATGGTTACTGCTGGCTGGGAAACTCTGTGAGAGTAATTTTTCCATGCTGTGTCTACTACTAATTTTCCCTCTGCTTGCATTATGCACCTGGACTCTGGGTGCATCTACACTACAGAAATAATGCAGTTTGATGCCACTTTAATCACCACCCTGCAGAATCCTGGGATTTATAGTTTTGTGAGGCACCAGTATGCATTGGCAAAAAAGCAACAGATCTTGTAAAACTACATATCCCAGGATTCCACAGAATGGAGCTACAGCTCTTAAAGTGATGTAAAACTGCATTATTTCTACAGTGTAGATGCACCCTAAAGAACTGTATGACTTCTAGTACTGAAATAGGCCTAATCCCACACTCACGATCATATATTTTCAACTTTGACATAGGGGAAAAACTCACTTTAATAACTACCTCACATTCAATACAACAATGGAGTAGGTGAAACTTGAGAGTAGGTGAAAGGCTTCTTAATTTCTTATATGTTAAGCTGCTGGTAAATTCAGAGGAGTGTCAAACCATGGCCAAAGCTCTGCATTGCATCAGCATAGTGTAAATATGTGCAGCGGAGTTACGTTAATGGAACCCCTACACTGAATAATGTTGTGCAACGCATGTGGATCAATAGCTCAATGTGCAGATTGTGAATCTGCAGTACATAACGAACAAAGGCAATGCACACGGGTGTGTTATTCTATGTACTTCAATATGTAACTGCATGTGCAACAAACTCCTCCCCCCATTCCATTTATGATGCCATCAGCTGGATATGACTGTTCCACACTGCATGAATAACACAACTTATATGTCATTAACAGGATTCTGGTCAATAGGGGAATACAGAACAGAACAGAAACAGGCTGTGGCATTCACCTGCATCTTTTTGAAATGCTGGAGCTCAGAAGAGGTGGTATGAGTTGCCACTTGTTCATGTCACAACTATCTGCACATCTTGGAATTTCTGCCTGGCATGCTGCCACTAAGTGTTTCCTTACAAGTCATTCTAGAAATGTTTTACATTCAAGAGTAGGACAGCAGTTGACAAAATAATAAGGCCTACTAGAAGAAGAAAATGTGGTAATCTGCCATTTTAACCGTGCCATATTTATAAACTTTCCTTATGCTTTCTTCTACTTCTCCTTTCCTCATATATGTGACTTTATATATCTAGCAGTTTAGTTTGTAGTTTATGAACAGGGATGAAGTACAAGAACTTATATTGGCAGTATCCAGGGAGACTATAAACTCTCCTTGATGTTCAAGAAAGTGCAGAAATACAGGCACCTGTTTGGAGCCATATCAACAAACATATTCTAGCAATTGTCAGCTTTAGTAGGAACAGGTCTTTCGTAATGCTAATAGGTCATATTGCTCAGTCAAGACCGAAACATGCAAACAGGAGTACTTCACAACTGTTTGGTAAACCCATCTCCAACCACCCCATCCTAGAGTGAACACTGCAGCTGAACTGAGCAAGAGATAAGCCTGAGGGAGTGGTGCTGGTAGATAAGATAATAATTGCTAATCAAAAAGTCCCAGTAGTGCCTTGAACCTGTCAGTCTTAGGGCCCTTTCACTCTGTTGTGGTGAGCCTTCAAGTTATTTTTGACTTATGACAACCCTAAAGAAAACTTAACATGTGGTTTTCTTGGCGAGATTTGTTCAGAGGTGGTTTGCCTTTGCCTTCTTCTGAAACGTAGGGCCCGCACAGACAGGCCAAAATAAAGCTGCTTTGGGTCACTTTGGAGGTATGCTGTTTAAATGACACACACATCTTAAGAGGCCAGAAGCTGTGCCAAAGCTGTGCTCCAGTCCTTAGGACACATGCATCATTTAAACACTATACCTCCAAAGTGACCCGAAGCAGCTTTATTTTGGCCTGTCTGTATGGCCTCTAAGAGTGTGTGACTTGCCCAAGCTCACCCATTACATGAAGGTAATGGTGACCGTTGTGACATAAACAAGTAGCCAGATTAAAATTATACGTGTTAAATTAAACTATCATATGCACAGCCTCAGTTTATTTGTACGTACACTGTTTCATGTGGTTAAAGTGTGATCTATGGGAATCTCGATTTATGAGAAAGAGTTAATAACAAAAACATGACTAAGGGCTCTGTATGGTGTGGGATGAAGGTGGCCAGATGTCCTTGTTGAAAAAAGGAGGGCAAGACACCGTAAACATAGGACATTCAAGAAAAATGTACATGACCAAATAAAAGATAACAATACTATACAGTATAAATATGAATTCGTGCTAAGTCATGCTCAAAATGGAGGTCATTTGGAATTCCCTCCCAGACAGAAGGGTGAAATGGAGGACATGTACTGGAAATAGAGGATATCTGGTCACTGTGTGTATGATGGGAGGAGATCAAAGGTGACACTCTGAGTGGTTAGGGTGACCAAAGGTCCTCCTTTTCCATTTCCATTTCCTCCTTCTGCCTAGGAGGAATTCCAAAATCTCCTCCATTTTGATCAGGACTAAGAAACATGCTACCAACTTCTTTCTCTCAGTCAGTCTCAAAGGTACTGAAAGATCCCTTGGCATAATGATATTCCAGACTAACACGACTATATCTTTGAATTCTAACTTCAAGAGGGTATTTCTTTCTTTCTTTCCTCTTCCCCTCTGTCTTGGAAAGACAGACAGACAGAGGGTCAGGTGTCCTCCTTTTCCAGGACATGTCCTCCACTTCATTCTTCTGTCCAGGAAGAATACCAAAAAGGTCTCTATTTTGAGCAGGACTAAAAAGCATAAATTTACATTTCTCTTAGTGTTTTTCTTTAGCTTTTCTTTCGTCGTGTCCTGCATTTCCACCTCCTGCCCAGGAGGAATTCCCAAATGTGCTCCATTTTGAGCAGCTCAGACTCATGAATTTATATTTCTGTGACTTAAAAAAAGAAGAAGCTTTTCTTTGGTCATGTCCACCACTTTTTCTTGAATACCCTCCATTTTGCGGTACCTTCTCCTCCTTGGTGGTGAGGACCTCTAGTCCCCCTGAATGAGGGTGGTTTTTGAGGCAACGGCTATTCTTATTTTTCACACTCAAGTGAATAGTCTCATTATCATCATCATCATCATCATCATCATCATCATCATCATCATCATCACTATATTATTCTTATTTTGTTTTCTCATTGTTGTTGCTATTGTTACTGTTATTACAGTATATTTATATCCTGTCCTTTCCACAAAACTTACAATGTTTAAAACACAGTGCAATTAAAAACATTGTTTATCATCATTATTTTGTTGTTTTGTCGTTGCTTTTACTATTGTTCTTGTTGTTATTTTTATTACATCCCTTTATCATCATCATCATCATCATCACTTTGTTGTTGTGGTTGTTGCTGTTGTTGTTATTATTATTATTATATTTATATCCCACCTTTTCCCCAAAACTGGGATGCAGAGGGGCTTACCATATTAAAAAACAAATATCATCATCATTGTCATCATCATCCTCATCATCTTGTTGTTGTTATTATTATATTTATATTTAAATTTATATGCTGCCCTTTCCTCAAAACTGGGACTCAGAGAGGCTTACAATATTAAAGAAAACAGTACAATTAAAAAGCATCCCTTTTACATCCCTAAATCTACAGTGCTATATAAATAAAGTATAATAATAACAATAATTTGCCATTATTATTAACATTATTATTATTATATCCTGCCCTTTCGCCAAAACTGGGACTCACAGCGACTTAAAAAAACAGTGCAATTAAACACATCCCATCATCATCGTAATCATCATCTTTTTGTTGTTGTTGTTATTGCCATTATTATTATTATTATATTTATATCCCACCCTTTCCCCAGAGCTTCATACCATATTTAAAACACAGTGCAGTTAAACACATCCCATCCTCATCCTCATCATCTTGTTGTTGTTGTTGCCATGATTATTGCTATTATTATTATATTTCTATGTCTATCCCACCCTTCCTCCAGGCTCCCAGAGCTTGTTCCTATACAGTACTTAAAACACAGTACAATTAAAATACAAACATCCCTCTCTCTACAACAACAACACCGACAACACAACCTTGGCCTCCCCTCCTCCTCCTCCATCATCATCATCATCATCATCCCCATCATCTTTGTCTAAAAGCCATGTTATCCCAGGGCCGCATCTTGCCGTAGGGAAGGCGCTTGAGGCGGGGACTGGGGCTGCCTCCTCCTCGGGCTTCGGAGGAACCCGGGCCCAGCTCCCTCCCTCCCTCCCTCCCTCCGCCGCCGTCGTCGTCGTCGCTGGCCGTGTCTCCTCCTCCCTCGTCCTCCGCTTCCCTCCCGAAGAGCTCCTTCTCCCTCGTTCCCTCCTTGGCTGCCGGCTGTTTCCATTCCCAGCCCTCCTTCCTCCGAGGCTGCTTTTGACACACCAGGCGCAAGGTAAGGAAGGGGCCGGGGCTCCCCTCGGCTGGGTCCGGGCCCTCCAGGGACGGCGGCTCGGAGGCCCCGCTCCCCGGCCCCCTTTGGCCCTTCGGGGAGGGATGGGCCCTCCTCCTCCTCCATGGCTCCCCTTCCTTCCCAATGAGGGGCGGAAAAAACAACGGCTGCTTGGGGTCCAGGGACGGCCACGACGACGACGACGACGACGACGCTGCTCCTCTGAGGGGACACAACGTTGTTGTTTTGACACACTCTCCCCCATTTTATATCATATTATTATATTGTGTTATGTTTTATATAAGCCCCCCTTGTGGTTGTGTGTGTGTGTGTGTGTGTTGTGTTTCTTTTCTCGAGCTTTTTTCCTCCATGGGGTGAGAAAGTCCCCCCGAGTGCCCAGAGAACTACAACCAAAGGGTTGTTTTACACACACACACACACACACACACAAACACACACACACACACACAATTTCGTTCTCTGCAAAAGACGCACACACATCTATTGCACAACAACCAAAGGGGAAACAACAACAACCCCCTTTGGTTGTGCAATAGATGTGCGTGCGGCTTTTGTAGAGAACGAAATTGTGTGTGGGTTTGTGTGTGTGTGTGTGTGTGTGAATACACACACACACGTATATGTATATAACACAACGCTTCTGAGTGGATATTTGGGCTCCTCTTTAAAATGTATATATGTGTGTGTATATACACACACACACACACGATAGATAGATAGATAGATAGATGTATTTAAGGCCGGCCTGTGTCAGGCTTTCCCTGAGGGGGGGGGAAGGGGGGAGGCTCAGCAAACAACAACCACAACCCCACAACCCTCCTTTGCGAAATGAGGCGACGGTTTTCTTAAGGCGCGGACGGAGGGAGCCTCAGATGCTGCGGAGAGTGTCAGAAAAGCCCCCTTCTCTGTCCCTTTTATCCGAACCCCCTCCTCCTCCTCCTCCTCCTCCAAGAGAGATCATGCCAGGGCTGCTTTGTTGATGATCCTGGGAAGGAAGGGAAGGGACCTGGAAACGGGGGAGGAGGAAGAGGAAGCGAAGCGGCGCTGCTGCTGCCGGGAAGGGAAGCCGATGCCCCCCTTCCTTCGCCTGCTGTCACTTGGGTTGCCTCCTCGCCTGCCTCCATTCCCAGCCCTACACCCGCCCTTGCAAGGCTTTACTTTCAGTTTCTTCTGGAGGTGTATACAGTCTGTATGTGTGTGTGTGAGAGAGAGAGAGAGAGACCTGGGTACAATCTCCAAGTATCTTTTACACACACACACACACACACACACACACATTTGTATTTATATGAGTGTGTGTGTATAAACGTAAAAGAGAGAGAGAGAGACTTAGATACCATCTCCAATATATCTTTTACACACACATTTGTTGTCATCTGTCTCTGAACCCTGTGGATGAGACATCTCCAAGAGCCCCTGTCTCCCACTTCTCTGCTTAGTTGGTACAACAACCCCATGTTTGTATCCCTCTGATTGAGTCAGTCCATCTGGCATTTGTCTTCCTTCTGCCCTCCACCTTTCCTAAGGTTGTTGCCTTTTCCAGTGTCCCATGTCTTCTCATCATAAGTCTGAATTTTATCATCTTGGCTTCTAAGGAGATCTCTGGCTTGATCTGTTCCAAGATCCATCTGCTTGTCTTTTTGGCTGCCCACAGTATCCTCAGCACTCTTCTCCAGCACCACATGTCAAATGAGTTGTTTCTTCTTCTGTCTGCTTCCTTCTCTGTCCTCCTCCCACATCCATACATACTTCTCATCCTGGAGAGAAGTGACCAGTGGGGCCCCACAGGCTTCTGTCCTGGGCCCACTGCTAGTTAACATTTTTATCAATGACTTGGATGAAAGAATTGGGATATACTTATCAAATTTGCAGATGGACAAGACCACAATTCAAAACGATCTTAATAGATTAGAAAGCTGGGCCAAAGCTAACAAAATGAATTTCAACACGGAGAAATGTAAGGTACTGCACTGAGAGTGGAAAAATGAAATGCACAGATATAGGATGGGTAACACTTGGCTGAATGAGACTAAGTGTGAAAGGGATCTGGGAGTCCAAGTAGACTACAAATTGAACATGAGTCAACAGTGCAATGCAGCAGCTAACAAGGCCAATGCGATTTTAGGCTGCATCTATAGAAATATAGTGTCTAGAAATATAGTGTCTAGATCTAGGGAAGTAATATTGCCACTCTATTCTGCTTTGGTCAGGCCCCACCTGGAATATTGTGTCCAGTTCTGGACACCACAATTCAAAAAGGACATAGAGAAACTGGAGTGTGTCCAAAGGAAGGCGACTAAGATGGTGAAGGGTCTGGAAACCATGTCCTATGAGGAACAACTTAGGGAGCTGGGGATGTTTAGCCTGGAGAAGAGAAGGTTAAGAGGTGACATGACAGCCCTGTTTAAATATTTGAAGGGATGTCATGTTGAGGAGGGAACAAGCTTGTTTTCTGCTGCTCCAGAGAACAGGACCCGGAACAATGGATGCAAACTACAGGAAAAGAGATTCCACCTGAACATTAGGAGGAACTTCCTGACAGTAAGGGCTGTTTGACAGTGGAACAAACTCCCTCGGAGTGTAGTGGAGTCGCCTTCCTTAGAGGTCTTTAAACAGAGGCTGGATGGCTATCTGTCAGGTATGCTTTGATTGAGAGTTCCTGCATGGCAGTGTGGTCTCTTCCAACTCTACGATTCTATGATTCTGTGATGGGAAATATGATGGCTGGAACAATTCTAACTTTTGTGCTCAGTTGTATATCTTCACTTTTCAGTAGTTTTTCTAGTTCTTTCATAGCTGCCCCTCCCATTCCCAATCTTCTTCTTATTTCCTAACTGCAGCCACCATTCCTGTCCATAATTGATTCTAGGCATGAGGATTCTTTATTTCTATTTCCTCATTGTCTGACTGAATTTTTGTATCTCTTTTGTGGTCATAATTTTTGTTTTCTTTATGTTCAGCAGTAATCCTGCCTTTGCACTTTCATCTTTGACCTTCCCTATTAGCTGTTTCAAGTTTGTGGTGTTGTGAATATACACACACACACACACACACAACATAGAAAACCAACATAGAAAGGATGTACACTGTCCACAGTCATAGCAGTTGGCTACCCTGTGAGAGCTGAATGGTAAAGGAAGAAAACAGAAAGAAAATCAATTCATTTGAGATATAGTCCTGAAGAAGAACACTGAGGATCCTGTGGACAGCCAAAAAGACAAACAAATGGGTCCAAGAATTCAAAGATATAGCTGTGTTAGTCTGTAGAATCAGTATGCAGGAAGTAGACTTAAGTCTATGAAAGCTTATGCTGCCAAATTCTTTCTTTCAGTTAGTCTCAAAGGTGCTACAAGATCAACCCAGAAATCTCCCTGGAAGCCAAGATGACAAAACTGAGGCTGTCATACTTTGGACACATCATGAGAAGGCATGACTCACTGGAAAAAACAATAATGCTAGGAAAGGTGGAGGGAAGCAGAAAGAGAGGAAGGCCTCATGCTAGATGGATGGACTCTATTAAAGAGGTTATGGACATGATTTTGCAGGAACTAAGCAGAGCAGTGGAGGACAGAGCATCTTGGAGATGTCTCATCCACAGGACCGCCATCGGTTGAGATCAATTCAAGGGTGGTTAACAACAGCAAAAAATGTGAACAGGCTGACCAGATATCCTAACCTCAAAGGAGACAAGGCACCACAAAATGCAGGGCGTTCAAGATAAATGTAGGCCATGACCAAATAAAAGTTAAAAACACTCATATAAATATAATTACTGCTCCAAATGGAAGACATTTTGGAATTCCTGGACAGAAGGCTGAAATATAGGACATGTCCTGAAAAAGAAGTACATCTGGACGCCTTGCACACACACATGCACAGGCAGGTAGGCACACACAGGTTGATTCTCCTTTATCCAGAATTCCAAAATTTGAAATATTTGGCAGAGATAGTGCCACTTTTTATTTCTGGTAGTTCAGTGTACACAAACTTGGTTTCATGCTCAAAAATATTACAATATTGATGTATAAAATGACCTCCAGGCTATGTGTCTCAGATAGTGGCACCTATAAGGTGTACATGATACATAAATGAATTTTGTGTTTAGAGTTGGATCCCATCTCCAAGATCTCTCATTATGTGTAGGCATATAATCCAAAATCCAAAACACATCTGAACATGGAGAGTGGTGGAGTCTCCTTCTTTGTAGGTCCTGAAACAGAGGCTGGATGGCGTTTCCAGGACCAGCCATATAACACCGGTACTTAAAGATCTCCATTGGCTGCCCATTTGCTTCCGGGCTCAGTATAAGGTGTTGGTAATTACCTATAAAGCCCTAAATGGCTTGGGCCCAGGATACTTAAAGGACCGCCTCTCCCCGTACATTCCGCCTCGCACCCTCAGAACGTCTGGGCAGCAATTACTGAAGGTGCCTGGGGCGAGATTATCCTCCACTACATGGAGGACATTCTCCACTGCTGCCCCAGCCCTTTGGAATACAGTACGCTGCCCACTGAGCTCCGCTCGACTACCACCCTGGCCCAATTCAGGAAGGACCTGAAAACCTTCCCAACAGGCATTCCCCGAATAAAAATCCTGTGGGCCCCCTCCTCTTCCGTGGCCAAGAGGTTGGGCTATGGGGCTTTTTGCCTGTTATTTTTATTGTGTAAGATGGCTTTTGATACTCTGTATTTTAATGTTTTATGTATGAATGTTTTTAACTTTGTTGTAAGCCGCCCTGATCACAGGAAGGAGCGGGATAGAAATAAAAACTTTATTATTATTTATTATCTCTCAGGGGCGATTTGATTGTGAATTCCTGCATGGCAGGTGGACTGGATGCCCTTGTGGTCTCTTCCAGCTCTATGATTCTATGACTCTTTCTGTATATGTGTTATGTATGTACACATACAGTCATACATGCATATATATGTATGTATGTATGTATATGTATATGTATGCATGTGTATATTTGTATGTGTGTGTGTATATATATATATATATATATAGAGAGAGAGAGAGAGAGAGAGAATGTTTATATGTGAATACACACACATATATATACACATACATACTGCATATACATATACATATATACACGTGTGTGTAAAGGAGACTCAACATCTCTATATACATACTCATACACACTTACATGTATGTGTGTATGTGTATATACATGACATATGCAGAGAGAGAGAGACATTGAGTCTCCCTTATACACACATGTGTGTATATATATATATATATATAAACACTGTGTGTATAGATAGATTTTATTCACACACATATAGGCACAGACAGACTGTGTGTGTGTGTGTGTGTGTAAGGGACACTCAACCTCTCTTTCTCTATCTCTTTCCATACATACATACATGTGTAAATGTGTGTGTGTGTGCATGCCTTCTTTCTCGAGCGAGACTTGCCTAGTTAGATCCTGAGGGGTCTCTCAGTTATTCTGTTTCAGTTGTCAGATGGCGTTCCTTCGTGGCCCCCTGCCTGCCTCCACACAACAACCCACCCTTTGTATTTGCGTGGTTTACAAATATTTTCCATGTGCACCAAGAAAGGATGTAGATCACTAGTCACTGCACATTATTGCGTTTTAAGGGAGGAGGAAGAGGGTTGTGTGGATGTGTCCTTACTTGATCTCTTGGATATGAGTTTTGTATTATGGTTTGATTATGCAGCTGTTCTGTTTGCTGATTGTGATGCTGCTATCTCCCCCCCCCCCCTTTTTTGTGTGTGTGTGTGTGTGTGTCTGTCATGAGGCCTGAATGGGGATTCCCGCTTCTTCTAATTGACCTAGTAACTAAAAGAGAATCACCCACTGCTGGCTTCTGGAGAGGAAAGGGAGGTTCGCCTGGATTCAGCCTAGATAAGCTTTTACAGCTTTCTTCAGCTGTCGTTGATTGTTTTGCGTTTGTTTCATAAGGAGCATGCATATCATGATGTGTTGCTGAAATCAGTTGTGAGGGAGAAAGACTAAGTGACCACTGCATGGCATCTTAAATGCTGAGATTGTTTTCAGAGGGGAGAGAAAGAGAAAAAATAGGGACTAGGTTTGTGACAAGTAAATTTAAATTTAAAGTAAATTTACAGCACTTTATAAATAAAGGTTAATAATAATAATAATAAAGTAGACTGCATTTTCTGAATATTGTAGTTTCTAGACTAAGAGCTGTGCAAGAGAAGTTATAGCTCAAACACAGAAATCTACAGTTAGCAGTTTTATTGGGGTGTTCAAGGTGGTATTGGTATATACAATTTTATTTATGCAGTGTAATATTTTTGCATAAGGCACATTTGGCTTGTAGGGTATTCCACAATACTGCTTACTAGTGTAAATATGTGTATTTATCAGGTTGGTGTATTAAAAACTAGGGTAAATAGTGTCCCTACATGTTCTGAGAAAATAAAACTTTGCTTTATGTCAATTGTCATGGGCAGAGAGGCGGGATATAAGTAAAGGTTATTGTTGTTGTTGTTGTTATTGTTGTTGTTGTTATTATTATTATTATTATTATTTGCATGCCTATGTTTTTCTGTTGACCTTATATTTTTATGGTTATACTATATGATGTTAGTCTGATTACTGAGAGCCAGAGTAATGAAGTGGTCTGGAGACTAGGGTTTGAATTCCTGCTTGGCCATGGAAATGCACTGGGTGACCTTGAGCTAGTCACACTGTCTTATTCTCCAAGGAAGGCAAAAGCAAAGCCCCTCTGAATAACTCTTGCCAGGAAAACCCCATGGCCTTAGGATCACCATAAGTCAGAAATGATTTGAAGGCACACGGCACTGATTATTATAATTTTGCTATGTTTAATGTATATTGTCTTACATGTATTTGGCTGTAATATGGCAGATTATTCCAAATTTTGAATTTGCATATTTTAGTAACATTTCATTAGGTATCAGCTAAAATTGGAAACATCTGCTTTCTAAATATACATTCCCCAAAATGGAAGAGGCGGGATATAAATAAATTATCATTCATTCATTCATTAAACATAGCAAACATAAGACAATGTACATTAAACATAGCTGAGTCCAGTAGTACATCCAAATTGTGAAGCTGCATCTTCAGGGGGAGTGTACCTGTCTAACTTAGGCTGAATCCCTATACTTGATGGCTCAAACCTGTGGAGAGCCATGCGGGAAAGCATGGGGCGCAAGGGGTGGCACGTCCCATTGGAATGAATGGGGTGCGCGCCCATGGCGTGCGCACGCCACTCCTGCGCCGCCGCAGCATGCATGAGCCCCATTCAAGTGAATGGGGCTCGAGCATACGTGCTATTTGGCTTACGTGGGGGGGGGGTCCGGCGCACTGTATTTTGAATAGCATAGGGAATGAAACAGCCCTGGAGGACCCCACAGGCCAGGAGATCGAGCAGGAGTCTCCTAGCACCACCTTCTGAGTTTGTCCCTCCAGAAAGGAACAGAGCTTCTGTAAAACAGTACTTTCAAGTTCCATCCCAGCAAGGCAGCCCAGAAGGATACCATGGTTGATGGCATCGGAAGCTGCTGAGAGGTCCTGCAGAACAAATAGGGACACACTCACCCTGTTCATTTCCCTGCGTAGGTCATTCACCAAGGTGACCAAGACCATCTCTATTCCATAGCTAGGCCTGAAACGAGATTGAAATGGAGAAACTAATTAACTAGTTGGGAAGTCACCCCATGTTTCAATACGTTGGAGTTGGGAAGCTACCCCACGTTCCAATAACTTGCCTCAAAATGGTAGGTTAGACACTGGCCAATAATTATCCATTATAGCAAGATTCCAAGATGGCTTTATCAACAAAGGCCTCACAACTACCTCCTTTACGCAGGCTGAAATGCTGCCTTGTTGTAGGGAGGCATTGACTGTCCCTTTCACCCTTCAGCTCATCTCCCCCAGCTATTAGTGATAGTATTTGAATGTGGCTTGGGAGCATGCGGTGTGTAAACCCTGTGCTCCCAAGCTGTTGAGAAGGTGGCCCTCAGTGGCCAGAATATTAGATGTGTACCTGGAATTGTATGGGAGCAGTTTTTGTCTCCTGACCAGCAGTGTTCAGTAGTTAAGCTAGCGGCCACTGAGGGCTGAAACAGACAGCCCCTTTACGCCACCTTCTCAGCAGCTTGGGAGCGCGGTGTTTACACACCGCATGCTCCCAAGCCACCTGGAAACTGCCCAGCCACTTAGGGAAGAAGGAGCAGTTTTTGCCTCCTAACCAGCAGTGTACAGTATTTAAGATAGTGGAGATTTTCAATCCACTGGTGGTCATACTGGATTTTTGCCGTAATCTGCTGTGTCAAGAGGGACATGCCATCATCATGTAGACACGTGGCTTATTTAGTACCATTAACATCTGAGTGCTGCTATCCCTGCATCAGGAAGCTATAAGTAGCGATCAGCTAGATGAGACTGATAGTAAATATAAGAAGTGGTGTTAAAATCCTTGGGGTTCAGATTCTCCTCTGATTGATTAGGTTTGTAATTTTCCCTTTGGATCAAGCTTGGTGTCTTGAAGTTGTGTTTCATTCATTCCTGCTTCTTTGATAAGCTTGGTTCTGTAATAGCTGAAAGCAATTTCTACTAGTACCAGTTGGTGCTACCCTTTCTTGGACAAAGAGGACTTTGCAAAACTAGTCTGTGCTCTTGTAATTTTTTTTCTCAAGTACTGTAATACATTCTATGCAGGGCTGCTTTTGAAGACAACTTAAATATTTCTGCTACTACAAAATGTTGTTGCTCTTCTCTTAGCTGTGAAAATCCCATAAACAAATTTATTTGATCATGTTCCGCTGGCTATCATTCTGCTCCTAAGTACAATTCAAGATGCTAGTGCTTATGGGTCTCATAAAATCTTCTTACATTGTTCATCATGCCATGCTGAGTTTTTACTCTGAATTACAACTCCATGAAAAGTTACTGGTAAATATATTTTGCAGCGAGGAAGAGAGAATTAATATAATTTTTCCTGAAGCTGTTGAATGACCAATTACTACTTTTTACTGGCTTTCTGGAGGGGGTGCAAAATATAGAACTTCCATTTGAACTATGGAAAGCTTTTTTTAAAGAATACATTTTTTTCTGCTGTGTTTTGTTGGTTGCATTAATGTTGTGTTTGTTTCATGCAGATGTAGCACAGAACAGACAATTAAGAAATGGTTTGAATATATAAATTAATGGATTAATTGAAATTGCTGCAACTTCTAAATAAACACGCAAATGGTTTACAATTCATATTAATTGAAATTAATGGAATAGTTTTACAAATATAAAGTCAGTACTTCAGCTGCATCCTGTTGGGTATACCAAATATGTTCACCTTCAAATTAAGCTTTGAGATAAGAGTTTACTATGAGCATATTCTAGAATAAAGGCAGCAATAGCATTTACATTTCTATACCACTTCGTATTGAACTAAACAGTTTCTAAGCAGTTTACAATGTGTAAGTCAATTTCCCCTAACAAGCTGGGTATTAATTTTACTGACCTATGGAAGGATGTAAGGCCGAGTCAACCCTGGAGCTCTCAGGATTGAACTCACAATGTCATGGCTGCAGTACTGGCATTTAACCACTGCGTCTGCACCACTAGTCAATGTTTAGTCAACATTTAGTCCATGTTGCCCAATATAGTGCCCACCTACACTGTTTGCTCATGGAATGGATTTTCCTTTAACGTTTAAGAATGGTTGGTGTTTGTGGAAAAATTCATTTAAATTAAGTAAAATAGCAGTTGAAAGGAGGCTCAGATCTTTGACACTCACCTTAATGTATTTTTGTTTGCAATAAGTTAATACAGTACAGATACTTTAGAACATAATACTCGTTAAGCTTTAGTTGTGCCAACTTGATTTGTATAAAGTTTTATAACAACATCAGAAGATCCCTTTTGGATCAACCTATTTCATCTAGTATTCTGTTCCCACAATGGCCACCCAGTGATTTATGGGAAATCCATGAGCAGGTCCTGATTGTAACAGCAGCTTGCTGCTCAGTATACTGTTCTTTTTCTTTTTCTTGTTGAAGTTAATATTTATTCATGACAACTAGTAGCCACAGCTAACCTTATCCTCTATGAATCCATCTAATCTCCTTTTAAAGCTGTCCGTATTGGCAGCCATAACCACATTCTGTGGTAGTGCATGCCTTGATTTTAACTAGACCCTGTGTCAAGAAATACTTGCTTTTTTTTTGTCCTCTCTTTTCCACCAGAAATAGCTTGATTAATAATCCTGTTGCCCTAGTATTATGGGAAAAAACTTTTTCAGTCCATTTTCTCCATGCCATATTTTGTTCTATACCACCACCACCGCCGCCGCCGCTTTCTCTTCTTCGTCTGTCTTTTTTCCAACTTAAAAGCATTACATATTTTAAACTTTTATCATAGGCCTCTTAATCATTTTTGGCTGCTCTTCTCTGCACCTATTCCTTCTGAGGTGCAGCGATTAGAACCGCTCATATTAGTCTAAATTGCACTATAGAGTTGTATAAAGGTATTATGATAATGATAATTTTGTTTTTAATTCGTTTCCTAATAATTCCCAACCAGCAATTTGCATTTTTCAGAGCAGTTGCCACGGGTTGACACAAAACCCCCGATCCATTTCCTGATCATTCACTAACCCACTCAGTCTGTATCGACATAGATGTGTGAAGTTAAATTTTGCTTATAGTTAGATTAATTCTTGTTCTCATATGATCAGTTAATCCCTGTTGTGCTTTCTTGTTGCTTGTGGCACTTGAAAATCAGACTGACATGAACTAAATTGGTAGGGATACAAATAGGAATTACTATGCTGTCTCACCTTCATTTGTCCACCTCCTTTTTCTTCTTGTAGATAATACTTTTGAGGTGGTTCTGCTGCTGCTGTTGCTGTCAAATATCTAAAGTACCTGCTGTGGCTGTTAAAAGTCAGCCTTGGCAAGATAGGGAGCAACCTGTTGCTGACTCCAACTTTGGAAGTGGGCATAGCTCTAGAATGACTGCATATGTGGCACTCCCAGAGGCCCTGTCAGGGAAAAGATGAGAGCCACACTGTTAATTCTGAGCTAGAAGCTGTGTGCAAATTTGAGAGCTGGTTTTAGTACCCACAGTGTGGCAGAATCCCTTTCTGATTGGAAAAGTCTCTGCTAATTTCTGTCATTTTGTTTGTTACTTATGCTTATGGTAGGTAGACTTATTTGTGTTATGAAGATTGTTTTAATTATCTTTGAGTCTGTGCAAATATTCTGACAGAAACTCTCAGGCTGAAAATACAGGTTTGTAGGGTCACATTTGATTGTTAGCAACTCTAAATATGAATTCTCAGCAGTTATGAGATCAGAAGTCAGCTTATGATCTTGCAACTGCTGGACAGAAATCTAGCCATTATTTTTAAGGGGGAATGTGAACTGAAACTTGTAGGGCAAAGCAGACGACACTGTAGGAGCAGCTTCTGGCCGCTGCGACCATGATTGGGCTGGGACTACGGTGACTGTACAGCCAGTTCCCAAAGTGGACCACCACTGCAGGTCCCAAGCTGCGCCAACCAGGAGTTGGTTTTAATGGACTCCTTTTTAAACCAGTCTTTGGACCAGAACATGGCCATGGCAAAGCTTCTGGCTGCTTTGGGGCTGTGCCCCCAAAGCAGCCGGAAATTGCTTTATTTGGCTCATGTGTTTTGGGCCTTTGTGAACAAATTACTCTAAATCAGATTCATCCTTCAAGATAGTTGTGAACAAAATGAAGCAATTGCCACAGAAGGGAAGTTCACATGCTGACAGATAGGATATGACTGATTATACTTGGACTTTAAACAAACTGAGGCAACAGGGAGCTAGAAATGATATCCACAGTGTGTCCTTGGGTATCACTGAGGACTATTAATTGCTAAGGCTCTGACTTGTTTTGTAAAGGAGAGCAAAAAAGAGAGAATCCAGCATATTTACCAATACGTAAAATTCTGCTTAGTCTAATTAGCCAGATAGGTTCCTGTGTTTGTGTTTGTGTATGTGCCTTCAAGTTGCCTGTTGACTTACAGTGATCCCATAAATTTCACAGGGTTTTCTTAGGCAAGGAATACACAGAGGTGTTTTTACCTGTTTCTTCCTCAGAAATATAGTCTTCAGCACCTGATATTCATTAGCAGTCTCTCATCCAAGTAGGGTACTACCCAGGGCTGACCCTGCTTACTTACACAAACATCACTACTTGCCTACTCAATGATTGAACCAATGCATATTTGCTCAAAAAGCAAGTCTGAGTTCAGGGACTTGGTCCAAGTATGTATATGAGTTGCTACATACATAACATCCAAAATCCACAAAAAAGTTAAACTTGGCGCGTTACAGACCGCCCCTTAGGGGCGGCCTGTAGGTGCACCTTTCCTTGCCGGATCGGGGCCTCAGCGTCCAGAGCTGCAGCCGCTGAGGTCCCGATCTGCTGCTTTCCGGGCTGCGGGGAAGCGGCAAAAGGCCCCTTCCCCGCAGCCTGGAAAGGGGTGTCCTTGGGGCTTCAAGCCCCAAGGACACCCCGCGACGGCGGGGAGAAGGAGAAAGGGGCCGTTTGGCCCCTTTCTCCTTTGGTCCACTGGGCGCAGCCGTTTGAAGGCTGTGCCCAGTGGACCAAACCAGGAAGGAGCTCCGAAACGGAGCTCCTTCCGGGGTCACGGAAAGGGCGCCCTGCCGCGACCCCAATACGTTACAACCGTGCCGCCTTGTTTGGAGGCGGCTCAGTCGTGACGTATTAATGGCGGCGGCCGTGTGGAACGGCTGCTGCCATTTTGTGTGCACGCAGCACGCACTAGGGTTAGGGCGGTGCAGAAGCACCGCCCCGCCTTAACCCTAGTACGCGCTCTGCGCGTACTTTTAAGCCCGTCTGTAATGGGCCCTTAAGACCTTTATTTTCCGACAAGCTTTCCCCCATGTGTCCTAATGTTATGCTGTTCTTCTCCTGATATACAAATGTCTTCATCCAGCTAGCCTTGTTTTTGTGGTTTTAATTATCTGTAAGTTTTATAGTTTGTAACTTGTAATGGTATGTTGTTACTATTTTGTCGGTAATATGTGTTATGTCGGGTTTTTATATTGTATCACCTCTTGCTGTACACCGCTGTGATCTAATTTGGAATAGCGGTACTGTATATAAATAAATTATTATTATTATTATTATTATTATTATTATTATTATTATTATTATTTTACTGGGCCAGCCCAATAAAGGTATTGGCCCAAAAAAGATATTACTGTTCATGCTGATGTACTTTGCTATATGGCAACCTGGCTATCCCTGAATGTTTCCTGCGATGCCACATAGTAAGACATAAGCACAATAGAAATTACCAACTTTTTTTTTAAATGTACAATCTGCTGACTAGCTGGAACACAGTTCCTGCGTAGTTTTTAAAAACAGTTTTAACAGCATTGCTGTTCTTTCCTACAAAGTAAATGTTGTGATTTTGTGTTAACCTCTAAGTTAATTTCTGTGCAATCAATTAATCTGTAGAGGCCTAAATACCTTAAAGTCACCAGATCCTATATGATCTTGGAAGCTAAGCAGAGTCAATCCTGGTTAGTATTTGGATGAGAGACCACCAGTGATTACCAGGTGCTGTAGGCTACAAGTAGTTATATAAGAAGTGGGAACTTCATTCTCTTCAAAGAAATTAAAATGATAACAGCTTGTTGAACTTGCTAAGCAAGCTTTCAAACCATTGGGGACTGCTTTTTCATGCAAATAACTTGTCTCCTAGGACTTTGTGATTCTATTCCTATCCATTTGCCTAGAAGTTCTTTTGAGTAGGTAACATTTCTGAACAGAAACAGATTTCATGTTTACTGCAGTTTCTGAAAATCTTAGTTGGGGGTCAGAACTCGGTAGAAGGGAATTCTGCCATCCACAATAACTATATTAAGGTATACTATAAAAATGCAGAGGCTTTTGAGTGCCCCAGAATCCTTCATCAGATGAGGTGGTTCAAAAAGCAGGGAATGGTAGAAGAAAGAGAAGTCTAAAATTGGACCAAACGTGGCTGAGGTTTGCAGTTAAATCCAATCCCAAAATGGAGACTGCAGACAGAATAAACCACAGATAGGTGTGCAGGTATCTGGTTACACCTAGCAGTTCAAATTGGGACAAAGAATCAATGGCTTATTGCAATTTCTGAAAATACAAAACCTGGCTGCAGCTCAGATCTGTCTTTTGCCATGGACAAAACAGACTGGTTCCTGAACCAACTCAGAGCAGAAATACAGAGAAAAGTGACAGTATTTATATAAATAAAGCTGGAGATTAAACATCTTGCACTGGGTGAACAAGTCTGGTAAAGCCAAATTGTGAATATTACCTAGCTGTTGCAGGGGTGAACAGTAATCCTTCATGCACATTCATTTTTCATGTGGTAGAAAATCATCTTCTTTTGGTGATAGAATCAGTCCTGGAAGGCCAAACACAGTTTTTTCCAAACTATATTTAAAATTAAATGTCAACTCTGGAGACGAGGGTTCGATTAAATCCACTGGGTGACCTTGGACAAGTCGCATACTCTCAACCTTGAGGGAAGGCAATGGCAAACTTCCTCTGAACAAATCTTGCCAGGAAAACCCCATGATCGGTTCACTTTAGGGTCACCCTAAGTCAGAAACAACTTGAAGGCACACACAACCACAACAAAAATAGCAATTCTTGTCATTGGTATGTTGTGGAGGCAAATTGCAGAAGAGTATATATTACTACAGTCAGTCTGTCATTTAGCACATTATAACTCTGTAGTAAACAATAAAGGAATAACTCCACTTCTCCCTTATACTCCCCCCAAGCAAGTGTTGCCTGTGGCAGTGCTGATGTGGGAATTGTCTTTGTACAGCCCATTGCTTCTTGGGCCACAAAAAATGCTACCATATCAGATAATGTGCGAATATGCCTTGTGAGACCCTATTCTTGCTCTAAGATTTGCAAGGGAAGGCTCTTTCTTGGTTCCGCCACTATCACAGGTATATCTAGTGAGGACATAAGAGAGCTTTCTCACTGGCTGCTGTCAGGTTAAGGGATTACCTTCCCTAAGAAGTCCAGTTGGACTTACTGTCTTTCCACTGGCAGGTAAAGAACTTTATAATTAAGGAAGCTTTTGGTTTTTAGTGTGTTGTGGTAGATAAAGCTTTTAATGGGGGTGTAGTGTTTATATTTTTATATTTATAAAAACAAAAAATAAAAACAGTATTAAAATATGTTTAAGTGTGTTTTAATGCAGTTTTTAACTTGTGTTTTTAAAATAGAAATTTAGTTTAATTGTGTTGTAACTTTTGTATTAAGAGATTTTAAAATTGTATTGTGCTTTGAAAATGTTAGGACCTGTGCTGAGAGGAAGGAAGGATATAAATTAAATAAATATAATAAATAAATAAGAATCTTATTGGCTATTACCTCTCAGTAGTGTTAGTAGCAGCAGCAGTGGCTGCTTGGTTTTGCTGCTATCGCATCTTGAGAAGGGGATCAGGTTCAGAACAAGAATGCCTTTGGGTCTGCTTTTTGCATCCAGTTGCTGTCCTTCCCCGAGCTCTGCAGATGTAGAGTGAGGCTGCCTCTCCCTGCTGTTGATGCAATTGGAGTGAGAATGATTTGGGGTTGGAGTCTTCCATATGCAAGCACACCATATGTCACTCCAACTCACCTAGGTTATCAAACAGTGGCTAGACCAGAATATTTCAGTTTATAGGT
Organism: Sceloporus undulatus; assembly: GCF_019175285.1. Classification (NCBI taxonomy): domain Eukaryota; kingdom Metazoa; phylum Chordata; class Lepidosauria; order Squamata; family Phrynosomatidae; genus Sceloporus; species Sceloporus undulatus. The sequence continues at coordinate 150,894,421 of NC_056526.1, forward strand.
ACAGCCCAATAGAACTAAATATTTTTCTTTATCTAGGCCTCTGCCTTATCTCTAGGCCACGCGCTTGACTTTATAATACTTCAAATGGCTGACTGTTAGAACATTGAAAAACTGTTTATGAATATGTAGCTCCAGAATGAGCCAGCATGGCATAGTGGTTTGAGTGTTGGGCTGTGACTCTGGAGGCCAGAGACCAAATCCCCACTCAGCCATGGAAACCCACAGGGTGACCTTGGGCAAGTCACACACTCAGCCTCTGAAAACCCCATGATAGACCTTAGGGTCGCCCTAAATTGGAAGTGACTTGAAGTGACACCTATTGTTCTCATTAATGCTAAATGATGTCTTGTTTCAACGTGCAGATGTAAAAAGATACTGTTGAGTAAGCCGTTGACCTTTACATATGCTATCTCTTTCAGAAGTTCTTATCCCAGTATCAGAGAAGCTGAATTTTGGAAAAATTCTACCTCGTTTGTATCTCAAGCTCTCAGCATTACCATTGTTGGGAAGATATACATACTTTGCTGTCAGCCTTCCAGGGAATGCACAATGACATCAGCAGTAGTTGACAGTGGAGGTTCAGGCCTGGAGTTCGACAGCAATGGAGTACAAGTTCAAAGCAAGGTTGGAAAATTACATGCAACCTATTTTTAATGTATTCTTTGTGAATGTTGACCAGGAGTGCATGTTTTGAATGGAGAGAGGGTATTCCTTATGGCATGTTCAGGAAAAAAAAAGGAATATCTGGTAAATTGCAGTGTGACTGAAGGAAATATTCAAGGCTGCTTTTTAGTAGCTTTTAATACAGTATTTGATTCATTAAATTATTTTTTTTTTACAATAGGATAGAGCAACATGCAGTTCTTCTTCTATAATCTATCTGAATTCAAAATACTATTTCTGGACTTCTGTTTCCAAAAATAAATGAGAAATACAGGACCTTACAGAAATATTCGCCCTGCCCACCTTTATCTCTCTGTGTTTTGTTGTGTTACAACCTGGAGCTGAAATTGATTTAATTGGCATTAAATCCATGTATACAAAACAGTCAATTCTGTGAAGGTGCAAAATATTTTTATTGTGTAACAAAAGATAAATAAACATAAACAGACTAGGACATGTTGGTTGCATAAATATTCACACCAGGTGCTATGACATGACTAAATAGACTTTATCTCAAGAAGTCACATAAATTGTTGAATGGAGTCCACTTGTGTGCAGGTCCAGTAATACCTGATCTCAGATAAAATACAGCTGACTCTGGAAGGTCTAGAGTTTGTTAGAAAGCATATCTAAACAAACAACACCACGAAGACCAAGGTGCTGTCAAAACAAGGACAGGCTAAAGTTGTTATTAACTCCTCCTATGAACATCCCTGGAGTACCATTAAATGTGCTACAGTACTATGAAATGAAAAGAATATGTCTCAACTGACTCTGTCCGGCAATACCTGTCAATTGAAACTCAGTGACTGAGTGAGGAGGGCATTAGAGAAGTAATCAAGAGGCCAATGATAACCCTAAGGTTCCTGGAGAGATTTGCAGCTGAGATGGAATAAACTGTCCAGAAGAAAGCCATTGTTGAAATAAACTCATACTGGAGCCTGCTTGGAGTTTGAACAGAAGCATGTGAAAGACATAGCAAACGTGGGAAGAGGTTTTCTGCTCTGATGAGACTTTACTTGAATGTTGTGCCCCTGTTGCAAAACACTTTGTGTGGCAGAAAACCGGGAGAGCTAACTTCCCTGAGAACATCATCCTCATGGTGACGTATGGTGGTGGTGGGGCAGCATTATGCTGTGGGGATGTTCTTCCTTGGCAAGAACTGAGAAACTGATTGGCAAGTCAGAAGGATCCCAATATTTGGAAATTCTAAAAGATAACCTGTTTCAGACTGCAAGGGGATTGGGGCAGGAGTTTACATTTCTACAGGGCAAAGATCTTAAATACAAAGCCACTGTCAAACTAAAGTGGTTTAAAAACGGGAACCTAAATGTCTTAGAATGCCCCATGCGAAGTGAAAATGAATAGCGAGACTTCAAAGTACCTGTTCACCCGTGGTCCTCATTCAGTGTGAGAGAGCTGGAGCAATTTTTCCAAGAAGAACTGGCAAAATTGCAGGATCCATATGCACAAACCTGATAGAGCCTTACCCAGGAAGACTCAGAGCTACAATTGCTGCCAAAGGTGCATCCACCAAGTATTGAGTAAGAGCTAGCATGGTGTAGTGGTTTGAGTGTTGGACTAGGAGACTGGGAGACCAGGGCTCGGATGCCTGCTTGGCCATGGAAAACCAGCGGGTGACCTTGGGCAAGTGATACTCTCTCAGCGTCAGAGGAAGGCAATGGCAAGCCCCTTCTGAACAAATCTTGCCAAGAAAACCCTATGATAAGTTCACCTGAAGGTTGCCATAAGTCAAAACTTACATGAAGACACACAACATTCAAGTATGCAATTAACAAGTACAAGCTTGTTTTTGTTTGCTTAATTTATATGACACAAAGTTTTTCACTTTCACAGTGCTGAGTATGTTGTGTAAATCAAGTGGTCACTATGCCAAATCCATTTCAATCCCAGGTTGTATAACACAACAAAATGTGGAAAAGCAAAGTGGGAGGGGATGGATACTTATGAAAGGCACTGTACCTAGTAAATATTCAAATACATGATAAAGTGTAAGAGTAAGTAGTAATGAAATCAAGAGTATATGTTTAATTGCCACACTCAAATCTGTGGAAATTTGAATTCTGTATATTTTGTATTGTTTTATTGATTATTCCATTTCTAATTGTTTTTGCAATCATGTCCCTTGGTGATTTTCAGATTCATAAAAATGGTGTGCTGTTTGTCATTCACATGCAATAGTATTTGTATACGGAGGACTAAAGGGCTTTAGATTTTGTGGTATACTGAAGCTCCTATCATTGAACATATTGGCTGGGAGCCAGAATCCAACAATGTCTGGAGGACACTAGGTTCTCAATTACAGTTTATTAACTGTTTCTTGAGCTTGTGGTGATTTCTACTGTAATAATCTAAGACATATATAGATTTATTTTAATATTCTATTAAATTCATAAAGTCTATAGAGGATTTCAAAAGGGATTGTTTAGAATAGAATAGGAATAACAATTTCTGTCTCCCTTTCTCTCATGGGGTTGTGCAGGAGAATGAACCAGTGTCTGAGTATCCAGCAGTGATTGTAGAGCCAGTACCAAGTGCCAGAGTAGAACAAGGATATGCTGCACAGATCTTTGTTTATGATGATGAAACTTTCCTACTACAAGATGTTGCAGAGGAACAAGAAATCGAGACTGAAACTGTGAAAACAGGTAGATTTCTTTTTTTTTAAAAAAAGAAACACATTTCCTTATACTTCAGGCTTTAATCATTTAGTGTGTTTCAATAATCTTTTATTTACAGACTGATTTTTTGCTTATCTTCAGCTTAATGGGAACAGCTAATTAAAAAGCCCCTGAAGAATAGTGGAATCTTAAAATTGCACAAATGTTCTAGCTGTATCTTTCCTGGATAAAACTGGAAGAATCTTAAATGTTTTCCCTTTCCAGTTTGTGTTGCATTCTAGTAAATAGCTTGCTGTGCGTGTACTACTGCTATTGTTTTGATTCTTTTTTCCCTACAAAATACTGCTGAAAGTGCACAATTACCATTGGTGACAGTGTATTTCATACTGATTTTTTTGTTTTACAATACTGAATTATTATTTATTCTTAAAGCCATTTTGGTATTTTATTCTAGTAGGAAGTACTTTGTATCCTTAGGGTCACAAAATGAAGATATCAAATATGGGTTTGTCTTGAACAATGAGTGGTAATCTGCAGTTTCATAAAGACTACCGTATAAACTCGTGTTTAAGTCGACCTCATGTATAAGTCGAGGGAAGGTTTTAGGGTCAAAATCCTGGGTTTTGATATGACCCGTGGATAATTCAAGGGTAAAACTTAGGGGGCCATAAGGAAGGATAGAAAGGGGGAAATACCATTTCCGGCCCTCCTTCTCCTTCTCTGGACCTCTAGGAAGCAAGTGGATTTAAATGGAGAGTTGTTTCCATAGGAAGCAAGGTCTTGCAAAAGGGACTGGAGAGATGGTTTTAAATTGAGAGTTTTCCCCATTGGAAGCAAAGGCTTGCAAACGGACCAGGGAAGCAAAGGCTTGCAAACAGACCAGGGAAGGAAAGGCTTGCACATGGACCAGGCAAGTGCTTTTCAATGGCGAGTTTCCCCCGTTGGAAGGAAAGGCTTGCAAACAGACCAGGCAAGTGTTTTTCAATGGGGAGTTTCCCCCATTGGAAGCAAAGGCTTGCAAACAGACCAGGGAAGCAAAGGCTTGCAAGCGGACCAGGGAAGGAAAGGCTTGCAAACGGACCAAGCAAGTGCTTTTCAAAGGGGAGTTTTCCCCGTTGGAAGCAAAGGCTTGCAAACGGACCAGGGAAGGAAAGGCTCGCAAACGGACCAGGCAATACAGTTGGTACGCCTGTAGTCATGTGAGCCCCTGTTCCCATTTGCTATAGGACAACAGATCCTGTCCCTTACTAATCTTGTGTGCCCCAGTGATCTCTGGAATCTCATATTCATTTTTTTCTGCAAAGGAAAAATGTTGTAAATTATGGATTGGGGCAACAAGACAAAATCAGAAGTGGAGTGGCCATTACATTAAAATTATAGACATGTCAAATTCATACAAAAAAGATACTTTAATATACAGTGTACAGTCAACAACAGTTAGCAATCCTCTGATAGAGTCTGCAGAAGGAAAGTGGTAAAGCTGCCATGGCAAAGATTTTGGTCCATACATAGGAAGTGAATGGTAAACAAGGTTGCTACGCAAATCACTGTGCTGGCATGGCTAACAATTTGGTTAAATCTAGGAAGTGCAAGGAAAAAAGGATTATGCTGCAAGGCACCATGCCAGCATGATGGTGTTGGTGGGGAGAAACAACATAGAAGAATTAGAGTTAAAACTCTGAAAGGAGTACAGAAATGAAAGATTGTGCTTATTATTACTTATCAAACACAGCAATTTTTCAACAGCAGAGGAGATCAAATCAGGATGGCCACAAATCAAAACGGAGAAGTGGAGACATGGGAAGCAGTGAGCCATCAACCATCATGATTTAATCACACATCACCAGATGCCTCCTGGCATGTGGGAAATCTGTACCTGAAAAAGATTAGACTCTCTAGCAACAAATCCTCTTTTTCAGGTATGGATATACACTGTGACACCACAGGACATAATGTATGTCGTTTGGAGAGATCAAACTAAACCACACAGTCTCATAAAGCAGAGTATAACACCAATCTGGATTTCTCAATAGTCAGAAACTCCACTGAGTCTGAACAAATTATTTGATTTGCTGGGATGAGTTCTTTGGATCTTGGTCTATATAGTTAACATGCACATTTCCACCTTTTATGTTTCATCACTAAATCTGATTCGGATAATCAAATTCAGTTTTGAAGGTATCATTAAGTGTGTGTGTATCTTTTGAAGTAGGCTTTCCAGAAATAATACTGATATGTAGGCAAGACTTTTAAAGAGTTCTTCTTGGAGAAGTGTTGTTGTTGTTGTTATTATTATTATTATTATTTTAAAGTATTATAGTGGGCACGCCCCTACTGCAGGCTTTCCATCTGCAGATTGAGCATCTGTGGATGACTCCTCCCCATTGCCCAGTGGTGGTGAGTGCAGTTCAGTACACTACTGCAACCGTGTGCCTGGTGCTTTGCTATTGGTTTTTGGGATCCATGGCGGGGATTAGAACTGAATCCCTGCGGATACAAATGGCTGGCTGTACTGCATAGTGTAACAAGGTGCTTTTGGTGGCATAATAGAATTCTAACAGTATTTATTTATTTATATATGCTGCATTTCTCCCAGAAAGGACCCCAAGGTGGTTCACAAGATAAATAATTACAATAAATAATATATAACAGTAAATAATTTATCTAACTTTTAGAAATTTGTTTGTTAACTGCTTCCAGGTCGAGTTTGACTTATAGCAACCCTATGAATGAGAGACCTCAAAGTCACCCTATCATCTGAAATCAGGGCTTGCAGACTCAGGGCTGTGGCTTCCTTGATTGAATCTATCCATCTGAAATGTGATCTTTCTCTTTTCTTACTGCTATCTACCTTACCAAGCATTATTGCCTTTTTGAGCAAGTTATATCTTCTCATGATATGGCCAAAGTAAGTCAGTTTCAGTTTAGTCATCTTGGCTTTTAGGGAGAGTTCCAGTTGGATTTGCTTTAGGATCCATTTATTTTTCTTTTTAGCAGTCCACAGTATCTGGAGAACTCGTTTCCAGCATCACATTTCAAATGGGTTTTCTTCCTATCAGCTTTCTTCACTGTTCATCTTTCACAACCATACACTGAAATAGGAAATAAATGGCATGCACAATCCTAACTTTAGTATTCAATTAGATATCTTTACACTTCAGGATCTTGTGTAGTTCCACCATAGCTGATCTTCCAAGTCTTAGTCTTCTTCTGATTTCTTGATTACAGTCTCTATTTTGATTGATGACTGAGCCAAGGTATGGAAATGTTGAACTATTTCAGTCTCTTCATCATCTACTCTAACATGATGTAAATCATTTGTGGTTATTATTTTTGCTTTCTTAATGTTCAGCTGTAAACCTACCTTTGCACTTTCTTCCTTGGTGTAACTGAACAGTTGTTCCAAGTCTTTGCTATTTTCTGCTAGTAGTATGGTGTTATCTGCATATCCTAAATGGTTGATGTTCCTTTCTCCATTTTTCACATTTCGTTCCTCTAATCCTGATTTATGTATTATATATTCAGCATACAAGTTAAACAGATAGGGTAATAAAATGCAGCCTTGCTTGACTCCCTTGAGTGTCTGCCAGGGGGCTGGGAGTGGGTCTGGGAGGTAGGCGGGCACTCATGGAGCCCCTGCCGAAGGAGGGCCAGACAGCCTGGAGGGAGCACATCAGCAGCAGAGAGGTGGCAGCAGCTCAGGTGTTGGGGGTGCACTGGAGGAGCAGTGGAGCAGCTTGGGAAGGGAGGAAGGGGCAAGGAGGAGGAGGAGGAAGGTGGGGCGTGAGGGGTCTTGAGTGTGGTGGAGCCCTTAAAGCAGGGAGTAAGGAGGGAAGGAAGACAGACAGACAAGGGGGAGCCCAGGAGAAGGGAGAGGAGGCGGCTGCAGGCAAGGGAAGGCAGGAGTAGATGCAGGGAAGAGGCTGCAGGGCCCAGAGGGAGACCCATAAGGATTGGGACTGCTGCAGGCTGGCCAGGGCTCCCAAAAGGAATGGCCAGATTCAAGAGGAGGAGCTGAAGCAGTTCAAGACAAAAATTAGCATGCTCTGTGACATGGAATACTACAGTGCCAAGAACTTCAGGCTCCGCCACTCAGGACTCCGCAGGCTTGCCGCCGTGGATGGTTGAATCCGCAAATGGCAAGTCTTCGGATACTGAGGCTGAACTATACTGACAATAGCCTCTGGTCCTGAGTACATGTTATGCATAAGGACAATCAAATGTTGTGGCACACCCATTTCTTTAAGGGTAATCTATAGTTTTAAATGACAATCAAAGGCTTTTCTATAATCTATAAAGCACAGGCTAATTCTCTGCTGAAAGTTTTTGGTGTGCTCCATTATCCAAACTATAACTGCAACATAATCCCTAGTGCCTCTTCCTTTCCTGAACCCAACTTGGACAGGTGGCATTTCTCTCTCCATATATGATCAAAGTCCTAGTTGTAGAATTTTGAGCACCACTTGCTTGCTTGGGAATTTAATGCATTAGTTCTGTGGTTACTACAATTCCTGGTATCCTCTTTCTTGGGGACTGGAATGTATATTGAGTTACCAATCTCTGAACTGTTGTTTGGTTTTCCAAATTGTTGACAGATTTTTGGTTAGAACTATAGTAGATTCTGTTTCTGTAGACTGAAGCAGCTCTAGTGGTATACCATCTGTTCCACATGATTTATTTCTCCTAAGTGCCCTCAATGCAATTCTACTTCACTTTCTAAATTGTAGGTTCATCTTTAAATGGTTCTTCCTTTAATACAGTAAGTGTGTCATCTTTACATTTATTTTATATAGTTTTTCAGTTAATTGTTTCTGCAGTCTTTTTATATCTGCTTGATTGTGTAATTTGTTCCCCTGCTGGTAGTATAGTATTCCCATTCTTGGATTAAAATTTCCTTTGATTTCTTGAACATCATGGAAGAGTCTGTTCTTTTTATGTTATTACTTTCTATTCCTCAGCCTTGATTATTATCTTTGTACCAGTGCACAAACCACAGAACATTTGCATTCAGGGTTCTGACCCTATTTCTGTCACCGTTTATATTTGCTTCTTGTCTGTCTTAACTGTTTGAAGAGTTTTATCTGTTATCCACTGAGCTGTCTCTTTCTGGCCGCAGCACACAGTGTCCTTTTTGCTTTCTTCTTTGACAGCGTCCCTGGCTTAAGTTCAGAGTTTTGGCTCATAATATTGCATATCTATCTATCTATCTATCTATCTGTCTGTCTGTCTGTCTGTCTGTCTGTCTGTCTGTCTGTCTGTCTGTCGTCTATCTATCTATCCATCTGTCATCTATCTATCTATCTATCTATCTAATCTATATCCATCCATCCATCCTCTTTAAATTCTGTGGGGATATTCTTCAGGTAGAATTTTGGCACAGTGATTGGTTTAGTGTTCTTTTTCAGCTTTATTCTCATTTTTGATATCAGCAGTTCATGGTCTGTACCACAATCTGCTCCTGGTCTCATTTTTGCAGAGAGAATGGAGCTTCTCAATTTTTTGTTTCCAGTTCTGTAGTCTGATTTCTATATTGGCTATCAGGTGATGCCTGCATATAGTCACCTCTGTGGTTGCCTGAAGAATGTGTTTATGATAATGAAACTACTGGCCTTGGAAATTTCAGTTAATTGCTCTCCTGCTTCATTTCTTGATCCTAGTCCAAATTTTTCTACTGTCTTTGATTCTGCTCTGTTTCCTACTTTTTGCATTCCAATTGCCTTTGATTTAACCACAAGTCCTGTTCTGGTCTGTGGTCAATTTTCTCCTGAATAGCAGCACTGAATCGTTTAATTTCTTCTTCTTCTTCCTCTGTAGCTGGAACATAAATGTGGATTATGGTTATATTAATAGGCTTTCCCTGAAGTCCTCCTCCTCCTCTCCACCCTTTGTGAGGACACAAGTGGGCTGACTGCAGACAAATGAGGACAGGTGGGCAGTGAAGTGTGCATCTGGGGAGAGCCTACTGTAAAAGCAGGCTTCTTGGCTTCCCTGCTTCTTGGTGGGATCAAAGAGGCAAAGAGTGCCCATGCCTGTACAACCCCACTCCAAGGAAAAATGGCTGCAACTATGGGTCTTAGGCATTTCCCCACTGCAGAGAAGCAACCTCTGTCCACTGCCATGGTGAAATGCCAAAGAGCCACCATGGATCTGAGGAGCCCCAAAGTTTTACCCTTTACTTATTCATGGGTCATATCAACATCCACAATTTTGGCCCCAAAACCTGCCCCCGACTTACACATGAGATGGACTTATAGTTGAGTATATATGGTATACATTCCAGCTCATTTTAGTATGTCTAGCTTCCCCTGATTCATGCTTCTCACATTCCATGTTCTGCTACCCAGTAGCTGTTTGGGCCATTCAGTTTGGCTCTTCAGCAAAAGCCTGTCTGGCATGGGAGACATTACCCAGCAACATTGCAACTATCAACATAATCTCTTGTCTCACAGGAGCGTGCAATCCCACCACTGCAGAAAGGTAATGGCATGGTGGGATTAAAAAACTACTATTTAAATGTTTGTGATAAAACAGCATTTGGTTGGATGGAAGCTTCTTTAGTTTTGCTAGCTAAACATGTGAAAAATTGTGACATTGTGTACAAGTGAAAAATTGTGACATTGGAGGCTTGCACAGTAAAAGTCCCATCTGAAAGTACTGCAGGATAGAGTTGCAATGTAGAAATAAGACTAATGGGAATCTCAGTTTTAGAAGTTTTTAGGATCCATAAATAGTGAATCAATCCAGTTATTTTTGGGCCCATAATTCACCTTGTTATACAGAAGATGCTATAGCTGTTGCAGCAGGCTGGCTGACAAAATGCAGGTGGTGTAGTCACAGAACGTGTTTGATCGCAGATCAGCAAAAACACATTTATGTAGCAGTCAAGTTGCAAAAAAAATTTGTCATAGTATGTCTTTGCAGCATGCCACCCAGGAGAGTTATTCTGAGTGATAGGGAGTCTATTGGGATTAGGGTTTTAGAGATAAACTGTGGAGCCCTCATTTGCCTGTTTTGACAAATGGACTTGAATTGCTTTGACTGATGACTTACTATGTGTGAAAGACTGTATGTGTGTGTGTTACCTGTTGATCTTCTTGGATCTCTCAGCAGCTTTTGATAGCATTTATCATCGTATTTTACTGGATTGGCTCCATCAGGTAGGAATAGGGGGCACTGTGTTGCAGTGGTTCCACTTCTATCTGATTACAGAGAGTAGCACTGTTCAGCTCCATGGTTATTAAGTTGTGGGGTGCCATCTTGTTTCCCATGTTGATCTATCTATCTATCTATGAATGAAACCACTGGGGTAAGTAATAAGGGAGTTTGGGGTGGCATGCCATCAGTATGCTGACAACACCCAGCTCTACTTCATTTTCATCAGTATGCTGACAACACCCAGCCAGGGGACCTAGAAATGGTGGTACATGTGCTGGTAACCTCTCGTCATGGGCCTACCCTTGTGCCAAGTTCAGAAGCCTCAGTTGGTGCAAAATATGGCAGCAAGGTTGGTTGCTGGTAAATCCAGATTGGACCACATAACACCTATCTTGAAATCTCTTCACTGGCTGCCAATTAGCTTCTGGGTGTGGTACAAGGTGTTGGTTATTACCTTTAAAGCCCTACATGGCTTGGGTACATCTCCTTCCTTACAATCCACCCTGCACTCATAAGACCTCTGGGAAGAATCTACTGTAGCCAAAGAAAACCAGGTTGGCTGCAGTTTCCCAGAGGATCTTTTCATCAGTCACTCCAAAAGTGTGGGATGACCGGCCAGAGGAGATCTGTCAGATTACCACGCTTGACGCTTTTAAGAAGGTAGTAAAGATGGATTTCTTCTGGCAGGCCTTTCCCGACTGACCTCCCATCAAAGAGCTAACCCCCGTCTGCCCACAGAATTCTCATCGTTTGCCTAATTTTAACTGTCTAATAATTAATAATTAATTTTAATCTAAATCTGTTATTGAATGTTTTTTGAAATTGTAATTGTTTTTATATTTATGTGGGTGGAGGGTTGAGGCCTGTGATGTTTTATGATTTATTGTATTATGTATTTTTATTCTTTATTGTAACCCGCCTGGATCTATAAGGAGAGGTGGGATAATAATAATAATTACTGTATTTTCTGGTGTATAAGACTACTTTTTAACCCAGGAAAATCTTCTCAAAAGTCGGGGGTTGTCTTATACTCCAGGGATCGTCTTATAGGGCAGGTGCTGAAACTTCTGAGCTGGACTGGAGAATCTGCGGTCGCCACATATGGTGGGGGGAGCTCAAAAACGGCCGCGGCCGCATCCCCACCATATGCGGCGATCGTATGAAAGCAGCTACCACTCTGATAGTCTTGGAGACAGGGAGCACTGGGCAGGCAGGGAGAGCTGACCAATCCAAGCAGGCTTTGTATACAACAAGGTTTCCTGCTAAGGACCTGCATGTCATAAGCATTTGAATTTAAATCATCATATTGAAATCAAATCTGATGTTTTTTAAAATTTTATTTGGTGTGCGTTGGAAGAGGGGTAGTCTTATATGGTGAGTACATCCCAAACTCTATCTTTTAAAAGTTGGGGGGTCGTCATATACGCCGGAAAATACGGTATTATTATCTTAGCCTCGGAGTCAGCTCAGGCTGTGCAGGTGCTGGACCAGTGCCCGAATGCTGTAATTGGCTGGATGAGTGCCACTAAACTGAAGCTGAATCTTGATTAAATGTGTATTGGTGGTTGTCAAGTCCAGGAATTGGGCAAGCAACGTCCCTTGGATTGGGGTGACTGTACATCCCGAGGGAGCATGTTTGTGGCTTGGGAGTACTCTTAGATCCACCTCTGCCACTGGAGGCCCAAGTTGATTCTGTGGCTTGGAGTACTTGGTAACATTACTGACTGGAGTGCCTGCTTTGGCCTCTCCTGGACAGGGATAACTCAGTTGGAGGCCATGTACGGTACTGGTAACAATAGTCCACACACTGATTAGACTATGGTAACATGTTTAACAGAAGAAGGAGGTTAGGAATGGGAAACGCTGCCATGAAAGAAGCAGACAAGATCCTAAAGTGAAGTCAAAGGCTTTCATGGCCAGCATCCATAGGTTTTTGTGGGTTTTCCAGGCTATTTCCCATGTTCTAGAAGAGTTTCTTCCTGATGTTTTGCCAGCATCTGTGGCTGATCTCTTCAGAGAATGCTTGCCTGGAAAGGAGTTGGGTATATATATTGGGTGACCTGTGACACATGCAAATCACTCCTGCCTTTCTAGGTGACACAGTATATATAGCCAAGTCCTTTCCAGGCAAGCATTCTCTGAAGATGCCAGCCACAGATGCTGGCGAAACATCAGGAAGAAACTTTTCTCGAACATGGCCACATAGCCTGAAAACCCCATAAAAAACTATATACAACTGATCCCTATAGAATCGTCAAAGCCATTATGTTCCCCTTCGCCACGTCCGGATGTGACAGCTGGACAGTGAAAAAAGCTGATAGAAAGAAAATAAGCTGATTTGCGATGTGGCGCTGGAGAAGAGTATTGAGGATGTCATGGACAGCTAAAAAGACAAACCAATAAGTCCTACAGCAGATCAAGCCTGAACTCTCCCTGGAAGCCAAGATGACAAAACTGAGGCTGTTGTACTTTGGTCACATCACAGAAGGCATGGCTCCCTAAGAAAAGACAACACTGCCAGGGAGGGCTGAAGGCAGCAGAAAAAGAGGAAGGCTGTACATCAGATGGATAGGCTCCAGGCGAATTTGGAGGACCGAAGCAGAGCAATGGAGGATGGGGGGCTTGGAGATGTCCCCTCCACAGGGTCGCCATGAGTTGGGGCCATTAACTCAAGGGCAGTTAACAACAACAACAACAAGCTTCATGTGGAAGGGATCTTGAAGACAATTCGGAAACTGTCTCCAGAGAGTGCAAAACGCAGCAGGAAGATGGTTAAGCGCACAGCACCAGCGTTCAAGCAGCTCCGCAACAAACTCCAGCTCCCGGAATCCCATAGCCTTGAGCCAGACCAGAGTTAACGCGGTGCCAAACCGGGCTATTTCCTGCAGTGTGGATGCAGCCTCAGTCTGCGGAGCTGCAGCAGAATGTGCGAGGAGAGGGAAGGAGGGGAGCAGCGCCTGTTCGTTCGCCGCCTCTCTGCCGGCACTTCCTGTCTGCTGCGAGGCCGGCGGCGGAAGGATGGCGTGCGCCCCGCGCGCGGGGAGAGGAAGCGCTTCTCGCGACAGGGAAGGAGGGAAGGAGGGAGGGGGCGCAGCGCTAGCGCCTCTAGTGCCTCTGCTGCTGCCACCGCCGCCGCCTCCGTCGCGCGCGTGGCTGTCTGCGGGGACGAGCGCGCAGCTGGGCTGCTGAGCCTTGGTTCCGCTGCCTTTTTCCTCCTTCCTTAGCGGGAGCGCGCGCCTACTCTCTCTTCCGCGCGCGCGCCGCCGCCGCCGCCGTCCTTTTCCCGCGCGCGCCCGGGAGCCCCTGCAGGTCAATGCGAAGCCGCCGCTCTTTGCTGCCGCCGCCGCTCCTCCTCCTCCTCTTCCTCCTCCTCCTGGTCGCTGCTCCAGCGGCATAAACATGGCGACTTCCCTGCATGAGGCCCCCACGAATCAGCTCGACCTGCTCATCCGCGCCGGTAAAGGAGGAAATGGCGGGCGGAGGGGAAGCGGAGCCCAGGCGGGCATGCAAGCGGGGAGGGAAGGAGGGAGGGAGGTTGCGCACATGCAGCTC